>NC_135933.1:10289111-10554111 GCF_964058835.1 Carex rostrata
GGACAAGGACGTATCTGGGATTTTCATTAGGAGGGGGATAGCGAATCGGGATTAAATAAATAAATGGTTTAAAACTCATTAGCTAATCGGGTACTAGATAAAAAAAAAAAAACCTAACTTATAATTTTGAATGCTCTAAGTTCTAATCCTAATTACAATCATATATAATTCAAGGAACTTATTGTAATTTTAATCCTAATTTTAATTTTAATTACGAATGAAAATTTTCGAAAAAACAAATAAAATTCTAAAGAAAGCAAAGTTGGTATAGATCTATAAATCTCCATAAAACTTTAAAATAAGGGGGTGCAATTGCCCATCCTCCCCTCCCGACTCTTACTGGGTCCACTCATAAGCAAAAATGTGAGACACTGATGAAACATGAAAGATATATATGAGGCATTTTAGCCCTATTTAATTTAAATATACAATATTATAATATTTATTATTACAGTTTGAATTCTTTCATTACATTAATCATATTTAGTTACTATTGAATTGAAGGCTTTTTTTTATAATATGATATTTTTGTTGTAATAATGTAAGAATTTAATTAAAATCACACACGACGTTTGACAAGAAAGAGAAAGAAACGTATATGCATGTGACATGTATTATAAACAAAATATTATGTATATAAAAATAGAACCAAAGGAAAATTTAGAAAAAATGTGAACACCTTGTAACTAAAAAAAATGTATAGTCAACACAAACCGTAAAATTTTAAAATATTTTGTAATTCTGACAAAATTTTATTTAGTAAATTTACAACATACTTAAAAGACGTAAAATAACAAGAATAATAATAAGTCAGCATAAATATAAATGGTTTAAAACATTGATTTTTTAAAATGCTATGAATT
Source organism: Carex rostrata (assembly GCF_964058835.1). NCBI lineage: Eukaryota > Viridiplantae > Streptophyta > Magnoliopsida > Poales > Cyperaceae > Carex > Carex rostrata. The sequence continues at coordinate 10,289,975 of NC_135933.1, forward strand.
TGAGAATATTTTTTTAGTGTAAAAATTTCAGATAATATAATAGAGTATAAAATTAAAATGATTCAATAACGTTAATAAAACAAAAACTTATAGTTAACAAAGAATTTCTAGTAAAATAATTAACAAATATTTAAAAATACATGAAGCAATTTGAACAAGGAGAATTCACAATTGAAAAGAATATAATTATTTCATAATATAATTAAATTATGTATCTTAATTATTAGTATTACAAATAAAATTATGTTCCAAAATGTATACACTATTTCTAACATTATAATTAGAAAAATTATGACAAATTAATGTACATATATTTTTAGAATATGCATAAGAAATGCTAAATTTATAGGAATAGAAAACAAAGGAAAAAAAGAGAGAGATAAAAATTGTGATTCCTACATGAAATTCTATACAATTTTATATATTTTTGACGACCAAATCACAAAAAAAAGAGACAAAATTTAAAATGGTGATAATTTTGGAAAGCAAACACCTCTAACCGATATATACACATTGAGACATTCACGTTTATCCAAAATATTTGAGTTAATATACATTAGAGATCAATTATATAAAAATTATATTAAAAATAAAAGTCAATTTATAGTATTGATGATATTGTACTCTAAATTATGTACGAATATTTTTAAAATTCGGGATTGGAATCGGAGGTAGTTCGGATCGTTAAAGTTGTTTGATTCATATCAAAATTTGTATGAATATTTTTAAAATTTGTACGTATTAAATGTACGAATCTTGATAAAATTGAAAAGTTTTGAAGTTGACTTCTTAGAAGATGCTAAGACTCTGTACAAGAAAAATACAATTAACAAATAAACAAGAAAGAGAAAAATAATAATATTAGTAAGAACATGCGGATCTGTGTGATCTAATTATAAATTAAGTTCTTTGAAATGGATTATATGATTATGAGGCTAGGTAAAAGGTTTTTTAGTTGGGCTGGGGTCCAGTGGCAGTTCGGAAAGGGGAAGGCCAACCTACCTCGTTTAGCGTTGAAAACGTGCTACATTAAATTAACGGCTGTAAATGATAAGGATTATCTGTTGACATGCTGGAGTATGTAATGGTGTGGCAAGTTTCTGCCATCAATTTTATCAATGATGTGCAGGGCTGCAAACGACCCGAACCGAATCGAATTGGGCCTAGTTCGAATTCAAAATTATTTCGAACCAAACCCAGTTTGAAATTGAAATAGATTTCAACCTAAAAGGGGAATTCGAATTTGGTTCGGTATAATTCGAACTAGTTCGATTTTATTCGAAATTGAGAGTAATTCGGTTAAATTGAGAGCAATTCCAACTGGTTTCGAGGTTTTTCCGAAAGAGATAGGGAAGTAAGTCCTCATTGCCTCGTCCATCTCGTCTCCTCCCATTCACATGCGCTCTCACCTCGCTCAATCTTGTGATGTGCTTTCTAGAACTGGAGATTGAAGAGGGAAAAGACGAACAGAGAAGCGAACAAGAGAGAAGGCGAGGAGACGGGTCTTGTTAGGCCAAGACGAATGAGATTCGTGCTGGGCTACTAAAGCCTTGTGAAGAGGCTTTCAGCCCAAGAAAAGTTCTAAATCAGTTCGGATGTTAACGACTTAATTTCGAATACAATTTGCGAAGTCTCGAATCGAACCTACTTTGGTTCGAATTTGAAATTGAATTAATTTCGAATCAAACTGGTTTGAATTAATTTTGAACCAAATTACTTTTGAATCGAATTTTTTTGAATCGAACTCGAATCGAATCACGAATCTCGAATTTTTTGTGCACCCCTAATAATGTGTTATGATTTTCACATTCTTGGGACAGCACACAAAAACAAGTAGAATCCAGATTGTTTGTTAGCAATGTTAACCGATATATAACACAGTCATGTTAAACCGTACGTGTTGTCACAGAAAAACGATGAATATTAGTTGAAAGTTCTTGTCACCTTCTCTCTCTTTTTTGCACGAAAGATGATGGTTCATTTCAGTCTTTCTGCAGGAATGATTAATAGAGTATTAATAATTTGGTGTGTTTGACTGTTTGAGATTTTTTAATTTTGGACTTAGTTCATGACCGTAGGCCCACTGTTTGAGATTCTATTTCGAGTTGGAGAGTTGCAAATCTTGGAATAATTAAGTATCTGTACATCATCATTTAGTAGCATGTTTGGTGCATTTTGAAGTTGCAATGACCACTTTTATTTTTTGAGAATTAGTTAAAAAAAAGGGAGAATTTCATATATATTACTCAAAACTATAGTATTTATCATCTCAAATTCTATAGTTACGTATTTATCATTCTAAATTTTAATAGCACATATATTTACTCAATTAATTAAAAACTGAGATAAAATTATGTTTAAAATTATATAGATATAATTATTTACTTAATTAGTCCCTTCTCTCTTCTTCTTCTGCACATAATAGCTACCGCTTTATTTTGGCACAACTCTTTTCCTTTTGTGCTAAAATCTCTCCTCGTCTCTCCCACCCTCTTTTAGTGTTAATGCCTCTCCTCATGACTCTTTATCATCCCATGCGAAAAGTCTTTGATTCTTGTAGTGGGAGATATAAGGAGATATGAGGAGAGGCATTAACACTAACAAATATTTGATATATATTTAATTATATCGGGTAAATATTAAAATTTAAGATGATAAGTATGTAATTATAGAATTTGAGATGATAAATATGTAATTATATAGTTTTTGGGTGGTTGAATTTAGAATGGCAAATGAATTAATCGCTTAAAAAACATCTTTCTCATTTCTTCCATTACATCATTTTCTTGCAAAATGTTAAAACTACGCCCACCTTCCTTTTCATACCTTTTTATGAAACTTCTATTTATGTGTAATTAATATTTAGATATAGTTACTACCGACCACGGAATTAGAATTTAGATATAAAGAAACTTGCCATTATTTCTAAAAATTAATTCAAAAGTTTTTATTTGTATTAAGTAAGTCCTTTGAAGACTAGCTAGTATAATTATATTAATTTTAACCTTTCTAGACAAGGGTATTGCAGAAACAAAACTAGTGGAGTTTAATTACCAAGTCAAGTCGTCCATAATATTATTTGCGAATATTAATTTTCAATTTTCATACATACCTTAATACAAATTGAAATTCTATCAAAGAAACTTAATTAATAACAACGGAAAATTCATATGGAGGATTGAGTAAAATTATGATATCTAAATAAATGCAAGAACACAGAAATCCTCCTAATAATTAAGAGAAAATAATTTATTGCGTGAGAAGAATTAATTATTAAAGCACTAAAGAGCAGCCTGTTTTATTAAAAATGTCTTTTGTTTTTTAAAATTCCTGGTTTATTAAAAAGTTAATAAGTTCTTAGAAAACATTAAAAAAAACTAATTAGAAATAAAACCATTATAAGTTCTATGAAATTGTTGAAATATTCAAACTGATAATTTTATAAATCACTACTGATGTAGAAATTACTTGAATAAATAATAAGAGAACTATACGAATTTTTCCTTAAAATAATAGCTAAGCATGTTTTTAATTGTATTATAGCAAATTATAAACCTTTCATGCCTATAAATTTTGGAGGAAAGCAAAAGTTAAAGCACAATCAGGAACAATTAAAGGACATTGAAACTATTCAAGGAAATTTATGGAAAATTTATATACATATCATACAAAAAAAAAATATATATATATATATATATATATATATTTGGTCGCATAATTGAAATCATTTATGTCCGACTGTTTTCAAAATATTATAATTAGAGGTTTCATCAATCCAACATACACCTGTCAAAAAATTAGCAAAGAAATAATCTCCAATGAAACACTAATCGCCTTCCCCGTCTGATTCCCTCACAAATTCAACTAAATAGAAACCCAAATCCACCTCTTCTTCTTCTTCTTCTTCTTCTTCTTCTTCTTCTTCTTCTTCTTGTTTCTCACCATGATTTCCTCCTAGCTACCTCATGATCATCCAAACACACATCATAATCCTCATCAAACTCATGATCATGACAATCGATATCGAGATCGCTGTAATCATGATCAGTCAATTGACCGAGAAGCCAATTCATGGAACCATGATTAATTAAACCGAACCCAATGTGCCCGGTTTGCCGATCTAACGATCCTCTGTGACACGAGCAAATGATTAATTGACCGCAACATCATTGTAGTGGCGGAACTTGTGGTTAACCGGAAATTTGGTTTGGGTCCGGTTAATGGTTAACCGGTTTTTTTGGTTCGGTTAGCGGTGAACCGGAAATACCTTTTATTTTATTTTTTTCGCGTGGGGGTCATGCACTGGGGCGTTGACACGTGGTAGAAACACTGTAGACCCGTGGGTTTTGAGTTTTTGAGTTGAGTTTTGGCAGAGGAGGTTGCGGGAAGAAGAGAAGAGGAGGAAAAGGCTGGCTTGAATCAGGTTTTTTTTTATTTAGAAAATATTAGAATAGTTTATGATATTGATTAGATTGTTTAGAATTATTTGGAATATTGTTTAGATTGTTTATAATTATTTAGAATATTGTTTAAGATTATTTGAAATATTGTTTAAGATTGTTTGAAAAATATTTATTTGAAAAATTATTAGAAAAATTATTTGAAATAACACAAAATGTTACATTTTTGTTAGAATAATTATTTGAAATAACACAAAATGTTACATTTTTGTTAGAATAATTATTTTTCCTCAAAAAATCGACGCAGTAGACATGTCTAATGTGTATTTTAAAATGCATTGAAAGTTGAAAAGTAGTTATCAGACAGTCGGGAGTCGGGACGGTCAAAATATAATTCGTTGAAATTATCAGCGAATCCGGCATTTACTAGCTTACACCCTCTCTGACGCACAAAAATGTTACATTTTATATTTATAAAATACATGTCTCTGTCTGGGCCGATTTTTATAAAAATACCCACTAAGAAAAATATTTTATTAAAAATAATCAGATTTCAGCAAAAATTTTAAAAATACCCAAACCGCGGATTTTTTCCGCGCTCCGGAATTTTTATTCCGGGCCGCGGAAAAAATTCGCGCCCCAAAAAAAAAAAAATAATAATAATAATATTTTTTTTTTCCGAGCGCGGATATTTTCCGCGGGCCGGATTTTTTTTTTTTTTTTTTTTTTTTTTTTTTTTTTTTTTTAAGAGTTTGGAGTTAGGAAAATAATGTTTTTTTGGAAATTTTTTGTCCAACTTTGCACCCCTGATTAATATATCAAAACACTTTCAAAAAGCATGAAAATTTACCGACTTGCATTCTTGACTTCATAGGATAAGACTGTGAAGTTTCATAGAAAATCTCAAAACAGATCGTGAGATATCGACTCTCAAAAATTGCCCGAACTGCTGAAGGAGTGCTTCTGAGCCCAACTTTGCACCTCTGGTTAACACATCAAAGCACCTTCAAAAATCATGAAAATTTACCGACATACATTGTTGACTTCATAGAACAAGACTGTGAAGTTTCATACAAAATCTCAAAACAGATCGTGAGATATCGGCTCTCAAAAATTGCCCGAACTGCTGAAGGAGTGCTTCTGAACCCAAATTTGCACCTCTGGTTAACACATCAAAGCACCTTCAAAAATCATGAAAATTTACCAACATTATGGGCCTTTCAAATAAAAAAAGCTAGTCGGAGAGCATTATGGGCCTTTCAAATATCGTTTAGAGCATTATGGGCCTTTCAAAAATCGGAGAGCATTATGAGCATAAAAAACATGCTTCTCAATGGACAAGAGTTGGAGGTACTTAATGGGCCTTTCAAAAATCGTTCAAACTCAGCCAGCCCGTTTGTATTGATATACTATGCGCTGGTTTTGCTTGTGAATATTGGGAAAGATGAACTTCGACTTCTGGGATGTCCTCGAACACGAAATTAATTTAATTTTGATGATTACAACTTCTTATATAGTTCCTGAATTAACAAGTCAAAGTTGAAATTGATACTCACCCAATCACATCCTACTCGGTAAAATTTGGTCCCATAGTGGAATGGGATAATTTTTTTTTTTTTTTACAATCTTAATTTTGGTTATATATGTATTAAATTTGAGTTGATTCCAAAGATAATTTTTCTTTCATCATTCAATTAAAAAAATTTAACGGGTAAATGATCAATTGAATTTTAAATTAATTTAATAAAGTTATTATAGAAATCCTTGAAAAATGCAAGTACTAGTCTTCGATGGTGCAAAAAAGGCATCAGTAATAATGTCAATTTCAGAGCCCTTAATTCAAATATTCCGAGAGGAGAAAATAAGCGCAGTGCCTTTTCCTTGATGACTTAATCTAGCTATTTACTTCATTTTGTATGTTTAGTCCCAATTAACAACTTAATTTTCTTGCTTGGGTTGATGTTAGTTGAGTATAAATAATCAAACCTTATCAAATGGAAAGTACATTTTATTTTCTTTATCTGCTTTCTTTTTATCTTTATTTATTTTCATTTTTGTAACAAACTGGCATCAATTTATTAATGGAATCTGGGAGCTAAACCTCCACATTTCTCTTCAAAAAAAATGGAAAGTACAAAATATATATATTTTTTTTATTGAGAAATTCACAATATAAGCACATTGTATTTTTGAGTCTAATGGGCTCCTTTTCTGTACGATCCGCTTTGAGATTCAAATTATCACTCTACAAAGATCATGTAAATTTGTAGGTTAGTTTTTTTGTGTGATTAATCTAATGGTGTTCCCAATTTTTAAATGATTCCCTTGTTTTAGTTCTTTAATCCTTGTTATATAGGTTTCCAGAGTTCTACCCGTCTATGTTTACATTGAGGGCCTGTTCGGCTCACTATCGGGAATGGGTGCAGGCATAGAAATTGAACTGTTTTTTACTGTTTCTGTGGGAAAAAAAAATTCAGTTGTTTCCCACGCGAGCAGTAACAGTGCCAAACAGGCCCTAAATGAATGAATCATAAATAATAAACTATACATTGTTTTGTATAAAATATTTGCCAATATTTGAGACTTTGGAGGAAACTTATGAAGGTAGAGAAGCTTTAATTAATTTTCTAGAAGTTCGTAATTAAGTTTCGACATGTGCAATATATATTGAGTAAATGAATCAATTAAACTGTGCTTTTGTCATTACAAACGAAAATGAACATACTAATTTATTCTCTGAATATTTTTCTTGAAAGAGAATTGTCGAGGTCATGAGTCCTCCATATTAATTCTATTAATATGGATACTAGTAGTGTCTAGTTACAAATTAAAATTGTTTTTAAAGAAAAAGAAAATAAAAAAAGATATTGAAAGGAAAGAAGAAGAAAAATGTAATGCCAAAAAAATATGAATTAATTGTTGAATAGGGCTGCCAAGTCCAATCAAGTAATCAAACCAAACAATTCAATGATCTCTTAGCTAGAGAACCTACGGATCGGTGAGGTGCTAAAAAACTTTGTTCCAATGAAGGAGCTAGCTAGGAGCCTAGCTAGGATAAAGTTAATGCATATATATATATATATATATATATATATATATATAGGAATATGTTAGCATGCTATGCATAGTATAGGGATCCTCCGTGCAACGACTCGGATTTTGAGTTTTCAAAATCTTGACAGTCGATCCGAACCGTTCATCTTGTTCTTCATATTAATATGTGTTTGGAGACCAAATTTCTACATTTTTTGGAATTTTTTTACTATTTCTTTAGATTTATTGAAAATCGCTGTTTTTTGTTATGGTCCAGATTTGCTGAAAACAGCGTTTTTCAATAAATCTAAAGAAATAGTAAAAAAATTTCAAAAAATGTAAAATTTGGTCTCCAAACACATATTAATATGGAGAACAAGATGAATGGTTCGGATCGACCGTTAGAATTTTGAAAACTCGAAATCCGAGCCGTTGCACAGAGGGGCTTTATGCTATGCCACTACAGCAGGAAGAAGTTTCAGCGACCGTAATTCCGGTCGCTGAAAGTAGGTGCGCCGGTCGCAGAAGGTAAATACGGTCTCTGATAGCTTATTCCGGTCGCAGAAAGAACGGTTGCAGAAAGCATGGTCGCAGATAATCATCTGCTGACGTCAACGGTCTCTGAATGACGTCAGCCGGTCGCTGATAGTATTTTCTGCGACCTTTTTTTTCCGTCGCTGTTTTTTTTTATGACGTCAGAAAAAGATTTCTGCGACGACAATCCCGGTCGCTGAAAGTTTAAAAAACGGTCTCTGAAAGTTTTTTTCTGACGACCAATACAACGTTCAGAAAACGGTCTCTGATAAAATATTCCGGTCGCAGATACTTTCTTTTAGGTTTTTGATATTTTTTTTGTTATTTATATTTGCACCATTTAATTAATTGATACCACACGTACCAACGTATAACATAAATCAGAACACAAACATAAAAAACGATACATAAACAACATAACGATCGCATACATCATAACATAAAGATCAGGAAACTGTATATCTCATGAAATGTAAATATCCGAATAACATAAGCAGTAGTAGCACAAAGAATAAACAGTATCATCTAACAAGATATAAATATATAAATCCTAAGCAGTACCATCACCGCCAACATCCGACCAATGCCCCTCATCGTCATCGCTGTCATCATCCTCGTCATCCTGAGCGGGCATCGAGGCCGGCTGCGAGCCCGAACCTCCCTGTGAGATTGTAAGAAAGTATTTTAGATAATTATGATTTAGGGTTTAGAGTTCACAATTAAAATACACTTAAATATCGGCTTTCGTACCGAAGAAGCTCTGAACCGAGCCTCCACCTGAGCCTCGATGTGAGCCTCCATCTTAGCAAGTAGTCGGGAAGATATCCTCTCAACATCTTCTTCTGTGAGATTCGTCGATGGCGGCATAGAAGAATATGACTGTGATGAGTGCGACCGAGCACTGCCAGACCCACCAGGGCGAAACATGCCTCTTGACTTGCCTGAAACATTAAAAGTAAGACAATTAGTATTATCTGACAAAACAAATAATAAATTTAAAATTTCAAAGAATGTTTATTTTACCTAGAGCACCGAGACCATAGTTATCGCCGTGGGTATTCTGATCATCAACACCCGTAGAGTACCAGAGGTCGGCGTCGTATGCGGGCCATGTGCCTCTATCCGCTCCATACTTCTCCGTCATAGCTTTCTCATATTTTAGCTGCAAATTTTGTAAAATATAACAATAATGTTATGTACAACTTGAACCAATTGGTGTAATCTAAACGATTTTCAAAGTATTATTACCTGTGCGTTTTTAGCCTTAACATTAATGTATTCCTCCGTCAGCTTTCTCGTATGGGTAGGCTGAAACAACTCATCCGACCATCTGGGTTCGCGCCCTTGTGTTTGCTCCTGTTAAGAATTTGAAAAATCATTTCATTTAAAAAAAGATTATCAAAGTTAGATCGATTAGATTCAATTCGAATGAAAATAAATTAATTTAATGAAAAACAACTTACGAAGCGCTGTTTGTGAACAAGCATGTTCACAGAGCCCGTCGAAGCCCCTGCACCTTCAGCACTGACCCTATTTTCTGCATTCCGCTGGCTCCGACTAGCAAAAGCGTCACTGCACCAATGATCGACGAGTCCGGGCCAGTACGCCGGCTGGATCCAGGCGTCGTAGGGGCGAGGAGCAGCCCCACGCTCCTTCCACTCGAGCATGGACTCTCCGTACGACTTTTTTGCTGTTGCTTTGCATTTATTCAGCATATCCTGAAGCCGTACATCAGCTATCTTTCTAAATACACTCCATGCATCCGTCAAAGGTATATCCGGATGAAACTGGTAGTGCTTCTGCAATGTATAGTTAAGAATTAATATTGTTTGTTAACTTAAAAAAAAAACAAGTAATTATTGGAGGTTTTGTTTGAGAAAGATATACTTACTAAAAACTCTTCCTGGATAACATCCTTATTATCCTTGGGGAACCTATTTCACCAATTATTTGCATTGATATTGATTTGGAGGCAACCTATTCTCTTTCGGAAGCCACTTCTTCACGGCCGATACGATGCGATTGAATCCCTCCTTGGTTATGCCGCAGTCGGCTTTAATGTTGAGGAGTTCAGTAACACATGCAAGAACAGTATGTTCCTTATCACAATCATCCCATAGCGGCTCATCTGCCGCTTTCATCATGTTATAAAAAGACGGACCTGCAGCATCAAGAATCATGTCCACCATAGCATTTGGCGACTCTGTTCGGGTTGGCTCTGTTCGGGTTGGCTCTGTTCCACTTGGCTATATTGCTCACCATTCATGAACCATTTCTGATAAAAAGGTCGAAATCCCGATTTCATCAGGTGTTTTCCGATACTCTCCTTATCCAACCATCGGGTACACCCACACTTGAAACATGGACACCTAATGCGATCACCACTAATTATATTTTCTTCAATACCAAATGCATATTCTAAAAACCCCTCAACACCCTTAACAAATGTGGGATTCATTCGCTTGTTCACGTAACGAGGACCGTACATCCAACTACGATCACCCTCCATTTCTCCTAATCATGACATACACATTTATAATTAAGACATTGTATAAACATGACCTAAATGCAACAATTAATAGATGACATTCTTGATTACTCATGCTTTCCAACTACACCTAAGTTTATTCAATTTAAAATAACAAGAAATTCTATTACTTTACCATTCAAATGAAAATTTTGACTCAAACAAAAAAAAAGTCCAGATCTATACTTTAGACCCTCCAGATATCATCAATTGATAACGGACCCTCTAAAGCAAGTCATGGAAGAAACTCACAATCTAAAAATTGAAATCACAATCAATTGTTGCATCATCCATGCAATAGGACTTGTATACAGCCATACAAGCGGCATCTACGCTACATAATCTATTAATTTAAACATACGTACCAGATAGAGAGAGAGTACGTCTCCTGGTGGCCTTGCCTTGCCTTGCCTTGCCTGAATTGGGTCTACATAAAATTAAATGCACGAGGTCAAAATTGAACTTCAAGTTATGCCTTCCTTATAATTTCATACTTCAATGAAATAGTGATATTAAATATAAATAGGTCCAAAGTGGTTAGTCTTTTGGGGCTTACAAAGGACCGGTGTACAATCCTATCCCACTCTTTGAATGCCATGTCTCAGTAATGAAGAAATATTTGTAGATCTAGTATTTAAGAAAAATTCGGCAGCATTTCCCCTTAGTTCCCCGAGTACGCGTTAGAAACACTTCATTCAAGACATGTTTCAATACGTACTCGTAGGAACAATAAGGGAAAATGATACCGAATCTTTCTTAAATACTAAATCCACAAACATTTCTTCATATCCTAAATGAGACATAACATTCAAAGAGCAGTCCCAAAATGGGGACTATTCAAAATTAATCCCTATTGGATTAATTTTGAACGGGTATAGACCTAAAAAGCATACTAAATGTTTCCGTTTTGTTGGATCATAAAAAAATACTGTACTAATAACTACGCAATTAATAATATAACTAACTACAATTTCAGTAAGAGAGTGAGAAATCTTGCCTGACTACAACTAATCCTTCTGCTTATTATGTACCTCTTTGAGCCTTTTTCCTTGTGCACCTATACCCTATATATAACAAGAAAAACATAAAAGGGTAAGAATATAAACCCTATATATAACAACAAAAACGTGAAAGGGTAAGAATATAAAATGAAATTCCAACTGAACAAATAACGAAAATCTGGTAAGAATATAAACCCTATATATAACAACAAAAACGTGAAAGGGCAATCTTAACTTATCCACGCATGAAACCATCACCGATTCCCATCAATTAAAAATAAAAATTACAGGTAGGTAGATAACAAGCTGATCAAAATGGACATCTCATTTGCATAATTTAGTAGCCACTAGTGGTGCATGCACCACTGGTACAAGCAAACACTTGAACAAAAAGGGCTGATTTGACCCCTACTGACAAAACAGAAAATCTGGACCAAAACAGGGACTCAAATGCAAATCTAAATTTACCATCAAATAGAGGACTCAAAAATACACAAGTTCAAGACAAGTTTTACATTTCTATGATTTTATTTCGATTTTTAATGAATTTTCGAAGTTCGACATTTGAATCTGGAAAATGCTGAAAAAAACAGTGCATTTTCGAAGTTCGACATTTGAAAAGTCTAACTTTGAAAATAGTTAGAAAATAGCACAAAAATCCAAATGGAGAAAACTTCAGCTCTAAACCACTTGTTTTTCTGTCCTCTATCTAAGTGTGTAGGTGGATTTTGGATTTGGACTTTTGATCAGCCTGCACTGGCTGATCTGTCACAGGAGGTCAAGAAGGGATCTTAGCCAACTTATTATATATATTCTAACTTTACTATTCCTATATAAATATTTGACTATACATATATAGTAATAGAGGGCATAGATGAAAATAATAGTCAAGGAGGAGAGGAGAGGCGCAGATCAATACCTCAATCTAGTCGTTGAGATCGGGAAGGGAAGGGAAGGGCGTGGCGATCCTTCTTCTTCCAACTCCACCTTTTCCTATGAGATAGCAACAAACAAAAAGACTAAGCAAAAGGCGCTGCTATAATTTAAACAATTGGTTAACTACTTTGAAGTACTTTGAAATAATTTGGATTTATGTTACAAAATTTGGATATACTATTAAAATCTAACCAAAAATAATTTGCCCAAAAATCTGGCTATGTCTCCTAAAAATATGACCTGATTTCACCTAAAAATTTGACCTAATTTCACCTAAAAATCTGATATATGACCTGATTTCACCTAAAATCTGGCTGCCCCAAAATTAATCTTCATCGAATAAATACTTTGAAATAATTTCAAAATTCAAAAACTAGACATCTAAAATCAAAATTATTCCTTAAATGACATCTAAAATATGATAAAAGTCTGCTATATATGAAAAAAATCTGCTATATACTTGACTATATGATAAAAATCTGCTCCTAATTGAATATAAATTCTATCCCAATTTAAATCTAAATAGCAAGTCTATAAATAGCTGCTGCAAGTGTAAATCGACCCATAAATAATTGTCTTGACTTTACTTGGAATAAGAATTTCAGAAATTCAGAAATTATTTAATTTAGAATTTCAAAAATTCAGAAATTCAGAAAGGAAAGGGGTTCAGAAATTTAGAAATTACTTCACAAACAGTATATCTACCAGTACCGATTATTTCACAAATTCACAAATTCACAAATTTAGAAATATGGACAATATCAACATAATCAATTCATGCCCGCATTCAAGCTTTAAGTCAGCCATTAATGACTATTTTACCCAAATCAAACATAACTTAGAAAGAGAAAAACTTGTACCAGTATGAAGAAAATCGAGCAAAGAAGGTCCTGCAGCTGCTGACTGGCGCAGAGAGGAAGGGTTTCGGTTGGGCACAGGTGGCGGTTGAGCGTTTTCGCGTTTCTGGCGAGAGCGAGAGACAGAGAGAAGAGGGAACAGGGCGGGTCAGAGAAGAGGGAAGAGGGCGGCTCCGTCTGGCGAGCTGGTGGCGCGACGGCGCCTTTTCTTTTTTTTCAGCGAGAGAGAGCGCGAGAGATCGAAAGGGCTGGGCGGGTTAGGGTTTGGCGCGAGAGAGAACGGGTTTGGCGCCTGTTCTTTTTTTCGGAAAAATTACTTTCTGCGACCGGTGCAATGACCGGTCGCTAATTATGGTCGCAGAAATTCCTGGTCGCCTATCCAAGTTTTTTTTTTTTTTTTTTAACGGAAAAATCACTTTCAGCTACCGGCGAAATCCCCAGTCGCAATTTCCGGTCGCTGAAAAAACGTTTTGTTGTAGTGTGCATAGCATGCTAGCATATTTCTATATATATATATATATAAATTCTGATATGATTTCTGATGGATCTAAATGGTCTGATCTAGGTTATGATTCGCTGAGACATATTTAGATCTGCACTAATCTTAACTGTCCAGTGAATTTGTACCGATTGTACCATTATCAACACAGATCGATCTTAGCAAAGATTTAACAATTTAAATTGGAAGAACCTTCTGTCCCTAAATTGTTAAGTTAACAAATATTGTGAACTTAACACATATTATCAACACGTTTCATATGCAAATACTATCAAAATTTCAAATATCTACATTTAATTTTTATTGTGAACTTAACAGATATTTTCAAATAATAATTTTAGATGTAGTGGGAGGAATACGTACAGTAAAATTTAACACTTCATTGAGACATTCCAACTTATTTCTTGTTCTATTATTTTAGAAATTTAATTTGCACAAATTAAAGTAAAATTTCATGACTACTAGTACTACTGCTTAGTTGGAACAAACTCATTCATGGTTTAGGGTTTAGAATTTAGGGTTCAAGAGTAACTCAAAGTGGATTTACCTTAGTCAGGTGCCAAAATGACCTTTTTTACTCTAAAGTAACTCAAAGTCTGAGTTTGGATCTGCAACGTTAATTTAATTAAGAGTAATTAAGTAACTCTAATTAAGCACTTGCTTCTATCCATAACTTAGGACCTTTTTGAGCGGGAAACAAATTAAGAGGTGGCGTATACGTAGTTGTCAGATTGCAGGCCGGGCATGTCGTCAACTCAGCCCTTACATCACGATGCCAGAACAATTTATTGGTTGACAGATGAAATTTCACAGGTCAGGGTACGTATACGTATACGTATTCAGGGAATAGGAGTCGATCGTCTAGTTTAATTATTGTATTTAGGCAAAGTCTAGGGTGTGATTCCAGTATTTAATTGTATGTAAACGATTTTGAGTAATTGAAAGCCTACGGGCACTTATCTGATCCTTTCAATGGTCAATGCACTTAATTATCTGATGAGCCGCGCGCCAAAATTAATACCACTCTTATCATTTTGACACAGAATTTGTTTGTCACACCCAAAATCGGGTATAACAGCCTGCCACGTATATTTATTAAAACATATACGTAAGGCAGTGAATTTTTTATATGCATTACCAATAACATCATTACATAATAACCACATCCCAATATTTCTTACAAAATTTATTTGACAGAATACAGCAAACTATATTTTAGAAATATCTTCCGCATCATGTCAGTTTCAACAATAACCCAAATCCCCAATTTCATGTGGTTATGCTGTCAGATGCAATCCAGAACCGTCTCTTTGTATCTGTGTGATAAACCTGAAAATAACCCAAAGGGTGGGGGTGAAAAATAATAATAATATTATCTCCCAGTGCGAATTTGCCACAATCAGGCCACTGGACTTGCAATCAATCCATATCTAGAATTAAATCCTTGCAACTTAACATTAACAGTTCAGTTTATATATAAATGAATACAAATGCTCAATCACAGTATTCAATCGAATCTCAACTCACAGAATCTCAAATGAAGCTCAACAGAGATATATTTGGCTTAATCATATATTATTATGTCTGGTAACACAAACAGATGATCCACCAGCTTGTCACACAGGTGGCCACGCTAAACCCACACCTGCCGGTACTCAGTACCCTCCACTGACCCTCATCTGATGTGCTTAGGCTTATACAGTTAATTAAAGTCTGGTTCATAGTCAGATAATATTTTGTATGCTATAAACTCAGAATCGGTAATTCTCAGCACATTAAACAAACCTATCATTCCGGTCCTAGACTGGATATGACATCAATCAGACGTCTCTTTATAGTCACCCAAAGTAACCGTCAGAATCAGAATCATATTTCCCCTCCCAACCGGTACTGGGATTAGCGAGGGCCGTTCACCATATGCGCATAAGGATTCCGTAACCAAAGTCTAGGCTATAGTTCCTAGACTTTGCAGAGCTCATCGGATTTTCATAAACATAAACTTGTGGTGACTCAACTATAATTCAGAATAGGAGATTCATACAAACGGTAAACCGTACAAAATGAAAGGTCAACAGTATCACACAAAATTCAGTTATAATTTGATTGGGTTATGCACATGATTCACATATCTCAAATAATGCAACAAACAATTGTTCAACATGACAAACGAATAATAACTTAATTCTAAAAATATAATATCAAACAAGTCCAGTAACCCCGCACCTGATAACGTAGAGTACGATGTGATTCGAAGCCAAGTTACCATTCTGTAAACATATCCGATAAGCAAGTTTGATTCGAATAGTCGAGTTCATATATCTGTTAAAAAGAATTTCTGATTCAAAATTAATAACTAAAGATCATCACTTTCTAAACCAGTAAGTAAAGAATTATGGGCTAACTAATACTAATTCTAAATAATATATAAAAAGGAGAAATAAAATTAGGTTCTGGCCGTATATTGACCATCATTGCACATTGGACTATATTATATATATTTCGAAATTAACCAATGGTTAGGAAAGAAGATAGTTATTTGTTCAACTCAAAGATTTGTGTTTTAGAAATCAGTATACAGTTTTAAATTATGCTTTCATCTCTTTTTATTTATACTATTAAAAATGCATATGTAAGATAATTTTTCTATATATACTCATGTAAGTTATATCTATATGCATTCATCATAGTAAATATTATTTTATAAATCAGAATTGCATTATTCTTCTTTTAAAATAACATGTAGTTATTCAAGCTATAAAGGACAATGAAACAAACTTTCATCTTTAACAAATTAAAGTACCATCTATATATGTAGAAAGATACGTGTAATACACATGTATGTGTGTCTATATTCAAAGTAATTTGTTTTACTACCTCAATTAAGGTTTCTTCTAAAGTTTAGTTTAGCAGGGTTGCAAATTAGAACCAGTGCAGCAAAGCAACTTAAGTACTGATGCTAAGAATATATATTATATATACACCAAAATTGTATTGTTATGGTCAAAGATTTAGTTGCCTAATTTTGCAGAAATTAAGAAACTAATATTAAATTAAAAACAAGGAAAAATATGTGCACTTGTAGACCATGAAGACATGAAGTAGAGTTTAAATGTTTAATTTCTTATAAGGATATAACTATCTCACAACAGACTGGACTAGCCATATATATAAAAGACAGAAATACTTCCAGCTATTAAGCAAGTTCCTTAATTTAATTAATTTAACAGTCAAATAACAACTAGACTTGCTTAAAGCTCACTGCTGAAATTATATGAGTCACGTAGCAACAAGAGATTGTACTTACTCTATGTGCGCTGATATAAAGAGAGAAATTGCACATCAGTGCAATTCTTCTAACATTGCCTCACACAAACAGAGAAGAGAGAGAAGAGGGTTTGAGAAAAAGTGAGAGGTAGAAGAGAGACTTACTAGACACGGTAGAGAGCAAGCAGCTCCCCGATTTAATCAATTTATAACCACTGTGGCGCAAGAAGCTTTTGCCACGCAAGGAAAGAGAGAGAAATAAAGTAAAATAATTAAATAGAGATAAGAGTAGAGGATGACATAGGGTCCCACTATAAGATTCATTCTTATAATTTCTTATTTCTTTTATTTTTTTGTGTGCATAAAATATTCCATTTAATTTATCCCGTACATTTACAATCTATTAAATTCCTAATTTACAGGTTTTATAAGTTTCTAAATATGTCAAAGAAATTTCAAATTAATAATATAAGTCTATAATTAACTTTAAATTAAATTAATCATCTTATTGATATGTTAACAAAGAAAATTACTTATTGTTTAAAATATTACAAATTTTCCTGAAAATTTTCATTCAGACATTTCGTATATCGATTTCAATTATTAATATTATAATTATATTTTGCATATGTTACAACAAACTAATTTCGAATAACGTTTTTATTCATTTTTATTAAATTATTTTCGAATAACGAACGTACTATGCTTCACAGTTATTTTATTTTGTCAAATTTATAACATGAACATTAAAAGAAAATTCACAAAACATGATCCCGCACATAATTCAAACAGCATGTACCTTAATTTAGGCCCAATATTATTGGGCCTTTTGGGCCCCATGGTGATTCAAATAAAATTAATATATATATATATATATATATATATATAGAGAGAGAGAGAGAGAGAGAGATGGGCTACGGTGAGTTGCGAAGTAAAGCGACTATTTTACTTCACGCTCACATTTTGTAATTTTAAAGTTCAAAACATTGATCCAAACTGTTCATCTTGTTCTCCATATTGAAATGTGCTTGGAGACCAAATTTTATATTTTTTGAATTTTTTTTACTATTAATTAAGCAATTTTGAAAGTCGCTGATCTGATGGTCCAGAAAATTTTACTGTTTTTACTGTTTACAGCAAAACAGCAATTTTCAAAAATGCTTAATAAATAGTAAATAAATTCCAAAAAATGTAAAATTTGGTCTCCAAGCACATTTCAATATGGATTAAACATGTAACGGTTCGGATCGGTCGTTTGGACTTTCAAAATAAAAATACGACGTGAAGTAGAAACGCATTTTACTTCGCAACTCACCGTAGCCCATCTCATATATATATGAGGAGGGATCAAGTTACAACAATTTTTGAGTTACAACAAGTTATAACAACCATTTTTTACATTTTCAAAATCCAAATCGTCAATCCAAACCATTAGATGTAATTTCTACAATAAAATGTACTTGGAGACCAAATTTTACATTTTTTGAACATTATTTTACTATTTATTAAGATGAGTACAAAAATTCAATAGTCTGAATTTGACTAGTTTTAGTACTCATCTTAATAAATAGTAAAAAAATTCCAAAAAATGTAAAAGTTGGTCTCCAAACACATTTTATTGTAGAGCTCACATTTAACATTTTGGATCGACGATTTGGACTTTGAAATTGTAAAAAAATGATTGTTGTAACTTGTTATAACTCAAAAATTGTTGTAACTTGATCCCTCCTATATATATATATATATATATATATATATATATATATAGAGGAGGGTTCAAATGCACCCAAATTTTTGTGCACCCAAATGCACCCTATCTTTCAAATCATTTTTTCTCCGTTTTTAAAGTCCAAATAGTCAATCCGAACCGTTAGATGCGATCTATATATTAAGATGTGCTTGGAGACCAAATTTTACATTTTTTGAAATGTTTTTACTATTTATTAAGCCACTTTGAAAATCACTGATTTTACATTTTCTGGACCATTGGATCAGCGATTTTCAAAGTGGTATAATAAATAGTAAAAAAATTTCAAAAAATGTAAAATTTGGTCTCCAAGCACATCTTAATATATAGATCGCATCTAACAGTTCGGATTGACTATTTGTACTTTAAAAACGGAGAAAAAATGATTTGAAAGATAGGGTGCATTTGGGTGCACAAAAATTTGGGTGCATTTGAACCCTCCTCATATATATATATATATATATATATATATATATATATATATATATTCTTTCATTTTGTTCTTTGGAGGTATTGTAGCAAAATATGTCTGTTTATTAGATTATGCCATTTTTTAATTAGAGCATATTGCAACTTAATTTAATTTCTTTTTGTATATAGGATTAGGCTAATATGCTATGGGTTGCATAGAGGCCTCCCATGCTACGGCTCAATATTCGATTTTTCAAAATCCAAACGGTCGATCCGAACCGTTTATCTTGTTCTCCATATTATTAAAAAACCCAGTTTTAGGTTCAGCTGAGTTAAACCCCTCCCTCCCTGCTCAATCGCCGCAAGGCTCACAACAGATATTAAACCTACTCTGTTGTGTGAACGCGCTCAAACGGCGCAAGCCTTGGATTACTCGTTCAGTCGGCACGAGCTGCCTCGGAGTAAAACATACCTTGGGTGTCCTCCCCGGCGGTCGGTAAGTCGTCCAGCTGAGTGCTCGCTACCACGCTCGTACTACGTTGCGTTCTCCATAAAAAGAAGGAGTTCACTCCATATTAATATGTGTTTGGAGATCAAATTTTACATTTTTTGGAAATTTTTTTACTTTTTTTTAGATTTATTGAATATCGTTGTTTTTTATGGTCCAAATTTGTCTGAAAAACAGCGATTTTCAATAAATCTAAAAAAATATAAAATTTGATCTCCAAACACATATTAATATGGAGAATAAGATGAACGGTTCGGATCGACCATTTGGATTTTGAAAAGTCGAATATTGAGCCGTAGCACGGGAGACCTCTATGCAACCCATAGCACCGTAGCCAAGTCCTATATATATATATATAGAGAGAGAGAGAGAGAGAGAGAGAGAGAGAGAGAGATGGGCTATGGTGCATTGCAATGCATGGAGGGGTTTGTGCATTGGACCATAAATCTAAAATTCAAAATCCAAATGACCGATCCAAACCGTTCATCTTGTTCTCCATATTAATATGTGCTTGGAGACCAAATTTTACAGTTTTCTGAATTTTTTTTACTATTTATTAAGTATTTTACAAAATTGTTGATCCAACGGTAACTTAACAAAACAGTAAAATCAGCAACCACCGTTGGAATTTAATAGTTTTGGCTTTTGTGTTGAAATTTAATAAGTGACTAAATAATTCTCAATTGTTTCTCTAGTTTTATTTATAATTTCATCAAGCTTTGGCATTATTGTTAATATATTTATTAATTATTCCCTTCTCAGATTTTGTGTTTCTTGTATAGTTAATCATGGAAAATTTAATTTTAATTATATATAATATGTATATACATAATATATACTTGGAGCCGTCCATCATTCAAGGGAATATAATTTATTAATTTTGACCTCAGTGGGGAATTGATTGTATTCATAACGGACGATTTGAAAATTTTCAATAGCTTGGAAGAGGATATTTATTTACGAGCAACACGTGCTTTTCAAACGTGCAATTATTTAAATTAAGCACAAGAAAGAAAAGTGAGATAATTTAGTGTCGAAAGATGTAATATAAAAAGTAGATGCGTAAGAAATTTAACTAAAAATTAATCTTAAAAACATATAATAAACACAATCTATAAAAAAATCGAAATATTTTCTTATTCAAGAAAGAAATTTATTATAACAATTACAATTACAAATTAGCAATAATGAAACACAGTGCATAACTATATTCAGATGATTTTAAAAATGAAAGAGACACAAAAAGCCTTATAGAAGCTAAAACGTTTTGAGGACTATTTTATAAATATTAAAAGCTTTAAGTTTTACAATATAAACAAATCGGATAAATTATAGTTGACTGAACTAATTCATTAATATTTTTTTAACAAAGTTTAGGAAATATAAGAAGCAGTTAAACAAGGAAAATTTTAGCTACATAGTGTAATTCACTAATAGAAAAGAAATATATATTGTTATACCTTTTTTGTAAAGCGTATGTCATAAAACAATAAAAAATGCGTATCTTAAGTGCAAGAAATAAAATTATATTTTACAAATCATGCATTAATTTTTTAGTTTGTCAAGATGGTTTCAGAAGGTTGTCAAGATGGTTTCAGAAAAGAATCATTCTAAGTCGGGTGGGCTCCGCTACGGTCACCTAGACGAATTCGTATCCTCTGAGATATCTCAAACTTTGCGTGACTTTATGGAAAATCTCAACCCTTTAAATACGCTCTGCACAAATCTTAAAGCGCCCATAATACTGCTCCCATATCACCCCCGAATAGGCACCCGACACGTTGGACACGCAAAAGTTGAGATATCTCAGAGGATTCGCACTCCATGTAGACAGCACATGCTAGCAAGTGGCTTTTACATGTCGTTCTATTGTGGTCGTCTTCTTTGATTATTCATGAAACGGATCAGTTAAGGGATATCACTATATGTTTCATTTTTAACTGTAGAGTTTTCTTCAGAATAAATCTTTAGAGGTTGGCGCAAAAAGTTAAATTGAAACAAACTATGAGTCTCTCTGACCGACCGCATAGGGGGTGAATTTGTATCCTCTGAGATATCTCAAACTTTGCGTGACTTTATGGAAAATCTCAACCGTTTAAATACGCTCTGCACAAATCTTAAAGCGCCCATAATACTGCTCCCATATCACCCCCGAATAGGCACCCGACACGTTGGACACGCAAAAGTTGAGATATCTCAGAGGATTCGCACTCCACGTAGACAGCACATGCTAGCAAGTGGCTTTTACATGTCGTTCTATTGTGGTCGTCTTATTTGATTATTCATGAAACGGGTCAGTTAAGGGATATCACTATCTGTATCATTTTTAACTGTAGAGTTTTCTTCAGAATAAATCTTTAGAGGTTGGCGCAAAATGTTAAATTGAAACAAACTATGAGTCTCTCTGACCGACTGCGTAGGGGGTGAATTCGTATCCTCTGAGATATCTCAAACTTTGCGTGACTTTATGGAAAATCTCAACCGTTTAAATACGCTCTGCACAAATCTTAAAGCGCCCATAATACTGCTCCCATATCACCCCCGAATAGGCACCCGACACGTTGGACACGCAAAAGTTGAGATATCTCAGAGGATTCGCACTCCACGTAGACAGCACATGCTAGCAAGTGGCTTTTACATGTTGTTCTATTGTGGTCGTCTTATTTGATTATTCATGAAACGGGTCAGTTAAGGGATATCACTATCTGTTTCATTTTTAACTGTAGAGTTTTCTTCAGAATAAATCTTTAGAGGTTGGCGCAAAAAGTTAAATTAAAACAAACTATGAGTCTCTCTGACCAACCGCGTAGGGGGTGAATTCGTATCCTCTGAGATATCTCAAACTTTGCGTGACTTTTTGGAATTTATCAACCGTTTAAATAGTTTTACACGAATCTCAAAACAAAAATAATACTGGTCCCCTACGCTATCCCCGAATAGGCACCGGACACATCGGTCACGCAAAAGTTGAGATATCTCAGAGGATACGCACTCGTAGGGGGTAAGGACTGTAGGGTACAGCGGAAGGACATCTGGAGAAAGGTGTAGGTCTGATGTCCATCGGATCTAGTTTGGTTTCGATGGGCAGATATACCGTCTAATTTGCTTCAGGATTTGTGCACACGAATATTAAAGTAGACGCGAAAGTTCTGGCGCGAATCTTAAAACCAATTCGACGGTGAATGAATCCGTTGGAACCAAAGTAGGTCCAGTGCCCATCGGATCGGACCTACTATGTTTCCGGACATCTGACTCAACTCTATCGGTTGAGTTGTCAAAACAAAATGTTTTGTTGGGTTTTTTACTTTTTAGTTTTTACAGATGAAACCCGAATAACCAATCTACAAATACCAGATTCTACTTTAGTTTGTTTGATTTAACTGAATTAGTATGGGAAACTCAACTTATAAGCAATAATATGATTACTAACTAGCTAATTTATGTATTAATATTATTAATTTAATTTTGCAATACTGATACAGTAATTACTACTATTTAAACTGTGGAGGTTTCTCACCATTGGGCCATTGGGCATTGGATAATTAAATTTAAAGTGGTATGTCATGGCGGTCTAGCTAGATCTAAAAGCGATCATGGTACTGTTGAAGAATTAAGGAGCAATCTGTCACGCGCGCAGAACGTTGCTTGCTTGCCTCATTTGCCTGCCTCGAGTAATCCATATATATTAATTAAGGATCGATGCTCATTAAGCTAGCTTCTTCAATCTTCTTGGCGGCCTTTCAAATGTTACAATCAATCAGTCTAATTAAGGCTCTATATAACTTCTTAATTGCCATGTCCAGGTATATATGCAGGATTATGCGCGCGGTAGGTGGTGTTTAGTCATTTATCCATATATATTAATTCAAAGGGATTTGCTTTGTTTGAGTGTGGATCGTGATTAATTTCAAGTTAGGGGGAATTTCATGTATACTCCTCAAAAATTTCAAAATTAGGTATTTTCTCCTCTAAATTTTGAAATATCATATTCCCCTCTCTAAATTTCAAAAACTCACAAATTAATACATTTTATTGTTTTTTATGTTAAAACACATTCTAAATTTATAAAATATCCATTTTATCGTTTCATTAAAAGCATAAAACGCCCATTTGACACAAATTTGAATCTAAAGGGTTCCTTCGTCTGAACTGCTTTAAGATCCGTACTCGCTAGATCAGCACGGATCTTGAGCGAACACGCACATATATTAAAGCAACATGCATAGATTTAATGTGTTGCGCGTGGATCAGGATTGCTTTAATATTCGTGCGTGCTAGATCAACGCAGATCTTGAAGCGAACATGTACATATATTGAAGCGATGTGCGCAGATCGGACGGTATAGGAACTCTTCAAAATCAAATTTGAGTCTGATGGAGCTTATTATGTTTTTAATAAAGGATAAAATGGATATTTTATAAATTTCGAATGAGTTTTAATATAAAAATATAATAAAATGTATAAATTTGTGAGTTTTTAAAGTTTAGAAGGAATATGTAATTTCAAAATTTAGAAGGAAAAAATACTTAATTTTGAAGTTTTTGAATTGTATACATGAAATTCCCTATAATTAAAATTAAAATTAAAAATTATATTCGTATCCGTATCCGTATCATATCAGAGCATCTCCATTAGTGCAAGGATTTGCAATTGCAAAACAGTTATTGAAATCAATTTCAGTTCTTAATTGCATAACTGCCACAACCCTGCAATTGCAAATCCAATTTTTTTCGCTCCAAATCAACGAATTTATTAATGAAATTTGACTGAACGTTCCTTTGACCAGAACTGACCCCTTCCTTTCCTTCCTTTCTCCGCGAAATCAATTCCCTTCCTTTTCTTTCTTTGACCAGAACTAAACACCTCCAAAACCAACATTAATGACTAAATCCAAAATTTGCCGGTTCCTTCCTTTCTACGAGGTGTTTCATTGCTGGAAAAAGTTTACACAGTGCCCCAAGTACAATTGTTATTCTCATAGGTAGAGAAGGCAATGAACTGGCAGACTATCTGACTATCTAGCGAAATTAGGTAGAAAGAATCATCCGGATACTATGGGCTCCACTTTTCCTTTGTTTTTGCCTTTTCATAATTAGAGGAAAATGAGTAAGGTTTTACCACTTAGGGTGAATTCCAGACTTGTAAATACTGAATGTAATGGTTCCCAAGTTAATGGAAAGCCTAAGGGCATTTACTGATAAAAAAAAAATTACTAAATCCAAAATCTATAACACCAAAAAAAATGATTATTAACTCATTTTACACATAAGGATTTTTTATTACTTTGACCATAATTTTAGCAATACACAAATAAAAAAGTAACCGATGCTCGCCAAAAAAAGACGCCAGTCATTTTGCATAGTTGCATACTCTATTCCAGATACTTATTCATTGAAGTTGATGCAAAAAGTAGACTACAAAAATTTAGACAAGAAAGTCTCTCTAATTATTCATTACCAACAAACAAAAGAAAAGAACCAATTTCTAGTCAAGAAAACTTGATTCAGAATCTCAACATTTTATTTTTATTTCCACCAATTTGCTGGGGTTTTCTAAGTTTAACCTCAGTCTCTCTCCTTGGTGGATCCAACTGCAAATAGTAGAATGGTTCTGTCGGTTCTTCCCTAAAAATGTCAAGCAGTTGTTTTAGTTAAGATTTACACTCAAGGATTTATCATATCAGCCCTCAACAGTACATATCAGGCAGGTAGGCATTAGGCCTGAGATCCCATTATCTCCTTTGAACAATCCCAAATAATGCCATTAGGGTCAAGAACCATCAGATTAATGTCAAACAACAAATTCGAACTGTTGATTTTAATCACCACAATCCTTAGCCAGATTCATCCCAAGTTTTTAATTTTACAAGAGGAACCTATCAGGATAAGCTCAACTTTGCTAAGCTTAATTTTATACTAGCTTACTCGAAACATTTCAAAAGAATTTAATAGAACTCTACCCAGGTTAAGATCGCATGCATCTATAGAAAAGCTTGAAAGGACCCGGTACAGTCTTCAATGGGTTTCCTTCAAAGCATGCCTGAAAAACCAAAAGAGAAATTATTTCAATACAGGGATTCTTATATACCATTTGAAAATATTATTTGTTAAAGCAACATATGCAACCTATAAGCACCCCTGTACCAGTAACAACTGATATCAACACAAAACATATTCTTTTGAGCATGTGCACATGTACAGTTTGTTTAGCTTACCACTCCATCCAGAAAAACAATACTAAGAGCACCAGAGTATCAAACTTCTTTTTTATCTCTCAGGATTCAATAGCAACCACAGAAAGATTACAACATAGTAGCTACATCAAATAATTGCAATTTTGCTAGTACCAGTCCTAACAAAAAGTGTACTGCAATATATAGCACCATTTTAAACATAGAACTGAACCGACTGAACTAAACTTATCAACCGATTAAACCGAACCAAAGTAAATTCTGGTTTGTTCGGTTAAACCGAACAAACCAAAGTATATTAATCACCACAACAAAGAAAATTAGCCCCACAACATTCGCCAGGAATAAATCCAGATAATGCATGACTTGAAGCAAAATCATGAAAACTAAGCAATAACAAACTTGTAACATAATTCAGTTTACGATTTACAAATACTTGACTCTATAAGTTTTGGCTATAGGTAATTAACCGTGTACAAACCAGTTTGAGATATGAAATAAAAATACAAAATTCACTCATTCCTCTATCTTACTGTTCTTGTTTAGCCATACACGACAAGAAAGAAAAATCAAATAATCACATCTCACAACTAGCCCCCAGAATCAAGCAATTTACAACACAAATTAAAAGGAGGACTCAGCCCGCACACGACAACAGCGCGAAAGAGAGCAAAGACACACAAAAATGGAGGTTTCCTTTGTCTTACCGGGATTTGCTCCAAATTGGTCTCGGATGGCTCGATCGACCCCAAAGCTAGGCCGGCGATAGCCTTCCCCCTTCGCCCTCTGATCAGCCTCGAGATCCGTGTGCCAGCAAGCTACTTGAGCACAAGAAAAACCCTAATGGGGTTTGTTAGGTGGAAAAGACTAAAGAAGGAATACCGGGAGAGGGGAAAAGAGCTGAGTCGTGGCCAGTAGGGTTCTATTGGAGAAATCACGGGATACCAGGAGAGGGGAAAAGAGCTGAGTCATGGCCATGGCTTCCATGAGAGGCGCTCTCGAGCTAAGCGAACGGTGAGGGGAAGAACAGCAGTCACCATTGGCGAAAATGAGAGACAACGGAATAGCCCATGGAGGATGAAATGGGAACGGGTAGGGAAGAGCAGCAAGAATATTTCCGATGAGCGCGCAATTTGTTATTTTCAGCGATTTGCAAGGGCTTTGCAAGCTTGCAAATTCTAAAAGCTTGCGTTTCTGAAATCTTGTTTCCATCGGTGTCTTGCGAATTTGAAATGCCACGTCGTCCTTTGCAAGTGTAATTGCAAGCCGATGGAGATGCTCTCACATATTAAATTTTTCTGAGAGTCAAGAGGAATAGAGGATCCGGACTCGGAAGCGGGGGCGTTCCAAAGCCCATCGGACCAGAGCTTGTTCGATGGGCATTTGTACCGTTCGATTATGCATCAAGATTCGTGTCATCAGATGGATCTCCACTTGACAGCCGTCGCATCATCTGCTCTCTCACTCCCCGTTCCACTCGCAAGTCGCAAGAAGCAAATTCGCTCTCACGCTCGCTCCCTCCCTCCCTCCCTCCCTTCTCTCTCTCAATCGCGGAAGAAAATTCATTTCCGATTCTTTCAATCAACTGAGCGGACCGCCTCCTCTCCTCCGAATTGCTTAGCATCGCCCCTTCTCTCTTCTTCAGCTCAACAAAATAGGTATCTTTTTAATCTCCCTTCTTAAGAAATCAGAGATACTCGTAGAAATCAAATGCCTAATCCTAAATCAGTACATTTTGTATCCCCGCCAACTTAAGAACCCATCTTTCTTGATTTAGATCTGAATTCTACCCAATCTAATAATTTTGAAAAATCAAATGACTTGATGTTATCTGAATATGAGTAATGAACTCACAAGTCATGCATTTTTTTTTTGTTAATCACAATATGTATAATTACTTGTTATGTGTTATTTTATACAAATTAGGTCATCTATTGGCATTTTTTTTGTGATTTCTTCTAGTTTAGTATGCTGGTACGCATAATTGGGTATGAAGTGGATACTAGAGAAATCATATTCTTACCTCACAAATTTCTATGGTTTTTTTTAATCAGTCCTAGTCGCCTCTTTCTTCTCACAACCTTGTCAGATCAATGGACCAACCATTCTCACCACCTACACAACGATGTTCGTTATTTTCTGCCGTCTCTTCTCATGACACCTAACATAAATACAAGCCTTTTGGAGCCAGAATTAGAACAGCTACCTCAACCACAGCTTGATTCATCAATCCCTTATCGACTTGTTTAGGAACTTATTTGTTTGACTGTACAATTTCTGACAGAGAAGCAAAAGGTTGCAAGTGTGGCACCGAGCAAAAAGTCTGACGAAGGAGCAACTCAGAAAGAAACTGAAGCAATTCAGAGAGAAACATCTCCAATCGAAACTGGCAATAAACAAGTCGACGATACCTTTACCCCAAGTAGAAGGTCGGACAGAGTAGTAACCCAAAATTCAACTCGAGGAAATGAAAGAGAAACATTGGCGACCAAGCCTGGTGCTAAACAAGTAGACGGTGACTTTACACCAAGTAAAAAGTCTGACAAAGGAGCAAACCAAGCAGAAACATCTCCAGCCAAAAAGGGTGCTAGACAAGCTGATGGCACCTGTACCAGTGCCAGTAAAAATGGTATTGCTGGTGTCAGACGAAACCATATTTGCGAGGAAAATCAGCAGAGCCCGACAAAGTCCTGTGGGAATCATGAAAGAAAACAAGTTAGGAGTAAAGAGAATGGCAAAGGGACTCTAAGAAATGCAAATGATGCTTCTACATCGCATGCAAACAACACAAATGTCAAAATGAATAATCGATTTAGTCATGTGCCAGTACATAAATTTATGGATCGAAATTCAAGTGCCCATACATTTGAGGTTTGTGGACTTTACTGTAGCAGTACTATATTGAACGTGTTGTGGTCTTGCCTGGTGCTGGTTGAGCTAATGACCGACCTTCTATTTCTTTTATTTTTTTTCTCATAGAATTATTTTGCGTGAGATCTGAATTCGGCAGTGTAAACGGGGCAAACAACAATATCATCCAAAAATGCATTTTGCCTACTAATTTAAAAAACAAACAAACAAACAAACTTCAAAATTGAAAATCTTTCCCGTGAAATGCTTTTCAGTTTGACTATGTTATAACCAGGAGATTTGAGCTTAATAGTTTAATAGTCTTTTTCCTTCCTTTTTGTGATTTGAAGTGGAATGACTCAATAGATGATGCACCCAAAATGGAGAATGCTCAGACTGTTATGCAGAGTAAAAGAACCCAGCAAATACAAAATCAAAAAGGTCAAATACCTAAAAGAAGACGGGTGGTCAGATGGCAGCCTCACGAGGAAGAGGCCTTGAGAAAAGCCGTAAAGGAGTATGAACATTTTTTATCCTTTTTTGAGAAAAGAATTCTTTTAATGCTTGCTTGTCTGATCGTCTGACCTTAAGTATGGCTGTTATTATTTACATGGTAATACTTCCTATCCTCCTATGTTTCAGACAAGATAATTTCATTGTTCCTATAAAACCTCATGACGAGTCACTCATCTATGAAACACGGGATTATTACGCAGGCTGTATAAAAGAGTTGTATACCTTGTATATCGATAATAGTTGATAACCCCAGTTTTCTTCTTATTGTTAGTAGATACCCGATTGTTTCCTTCTTTCTTCTTGCTCCTCTCTGTATTAGTGAGTGAAAGAATAATTTCAGATTATATTTTTTTAATGTAAGGTGCTTGGTACATTCCTTATCCTATATGGTCAAATAAGCCCCTCTTGTTTTGTTGTGGTGGTATAATTAGTAATTTCTAACATAATTTTTGTATTTCGCAATCAAGGATTGGGAAAGGCAACTGGAAGGAAATTTTGGATACTTACCCGGATGAATTTACTGGTCGAACTGCAGTATGATATTTTTTTTTCTCAAACTAAAGTCAAATTTTCTATCATGAAGGATGAAATATTTTTAATATAACAAATATATTAACGCAGGTTAACTTGAAGGACAAGTGGAGGAACATGGCCCATTATTGAGGTATATGCACGGTTGCTGGTTTTTCTGTTTTTGTGTGTGTAAGAATATCATAGGAGTAGATAGGGTGTTAGGCCTGTTGATGTTTCTAAATCTTTTGTTGTAGACGTTGTTCATGGCTCTTTTTGTTCTCTTCCGCCTGTTCCATATTGCTCAAGTTATTTACCATTCCTCCAGTAATACTGCCTCCAAGTTTTCTTTGCAAATAGATAGGGTTAGTATTAGTATATGACTTTATTACAAATATTAAAGGGAGATGCGTTTTGAATTCTGCTTGCCACTCAGATGTCCGAGAGAATTTTTACCGATGGTGCCTCTGAATAAGGGTAGTACCATGTTTTTGTTTTTCCTTCTTTGATGGATGCATTGATTTTCTAGGGAATGTTTACAGGCAGAAAGAAGATTTCATTAGATTGGTCTACTATGTGCTTTGGTTTTGTTATTACTTATTATAGAACCTGTAAATTCAAGTTTTTGTACATGTTTGACTGTGCCTCATTAACGGGTGAGGCTAGCCGAAATTGTCCGGGACGAAAAAAAATTCTCTTGTGAAAATTGCAACTGAGAACCAAATCATCTCGGTTTTTTTTTTTTTTCTATTCCATAGCTATGTTCGCTGTGACCCCACTGCATGTGAATGTTAGATTATATTCGTCAGAGATCCACTCCTAACTTAGTTGGGAGTGTAAACGGATCAAATTTTATCCGAAAAATTCGGATCTGTATCTGGATTTTTGCGGATTCGGATGTTTGAATGTATAGATAGTTTGCGGATATGGATACGGATACAGTTTTAATTTCGGAAATGGATACGGATAATTACTCGTATCCATAAATTTAATAAAACGGATATCCGTTAGTAGTTTAGCATTGGTAAAAGTTTGCCACCCGTTAGTTTCCTCCTCCTCTTGAATTCAATTTCCGTCGTTTCAAACCTCTTCTCTCGCAAAGTTTCATGAAATTTCCATCGAATAAATTAGTCATCATTCGCATTGCTTGGCCAAATTCTCTCACCACCCTTCCTTTATTCAACTATTCCTTTTCTTCTTCATCAATTAGATAGGTTTTTTCTTTGTGTAAACCAAATTGCGGTTTGGAATGCGATTTAGTCGGTTGACAGGGTTGTTCTTTTTCTCTCAAAAAAGCTTCTGGTAGCTTCACGTTCTTTCTTGATGTTGATTTTTCTCTCTTTTGGTTTGGTAACTTGTAAAGGACCAAGTAAGCAAGTCAATTTTTGTGTAAATGATGATTGAGCAAGCTGATTGATTGAAATTTCGCTTCTTTTAACATTTGGTTTCTTGTGAGCTAAGGTTAGGACCTCTAGGTTGATTTAATTTTTGGTTTTGGTTGAAAACATAAAACCCTAGGATTTTCCTGATACCGAGTTCAAGTTCTTGCTATACCAATGGATAGCTGTCTGTTGCTCTGTTGATACCTTTGTGTGATTATGTAAAAACGGTATTGAATTTCTGTAACCCTCTCAAATGCTATTTACTGATATGATATATTGGTTGGTTGTTCCAGGAACTTGTGTAGAACAAAAAGGAATATAAAGGGTGAGAGATGCAAATTTATCTTAATCACTGTCCATAAACAGTAGTGTTCCTAGAGGTTTGTAGTTGGTTGGATCTTAATCAGGCCGCCACATATTGCTTTTAGCAGTACAAGGAGGGGACAAGTAATTAAATTTCACATCTTGTGCCATTGCAATAAAACACCGGATTTTAGATATGGTAATCTGTACTTGCTCAAACATATATAGATACAACTTATCTCAGTACTTGCTCTCAAAAGTGTTTGGATATATCACATATATATCATCAGCACATTGATCCCAGAAAGCACATGTTCAAGTCATAAGATGAGATCCAGTGATGCTAATTGATATCTAGTGACCCCCAAAGAAGTTCCCCCTGTTTTTTTCTTCTTTTGTATTATTTGGACATGGGGAGCTGAATTAGGTTTTTTTTTTTTTTATTTGTTGTTGTTCTTGCAAAGGCTGAATTTTGTTTTTGGCTCGATTCAACTCGGCTCACGAGCTGACTCATATTTTAACTTATTAATTTCTATAAGTCTTGTAATAACTCCCCTCCCAAGATGCTGTAGTTTAAAAAAGGGGCTCATTGACAAAATTATCTTCTTGATTTTCTTCTTTGATAAAGAGAGGCGCTGATTTGACCAATGTTGACCCAAGAGAAGGCAAAGACTCGAGAAATTTTTTATTAACCTTCTCAAATTCTTCCAATTTTTGTAATTCTAGATCCAAATTAGGAGCTGTGATGCTCTCGCCTTAATTCCAAGTAAAAAGTGATTCTGGTGATCTGGCCCGATCACCGATGGCACCTCAGCTAGGAAACAGGTCACCAGTCACAACTCACAACTCACAAGTTCACAAACCAGTAATAACGACGGAGGAAATTTGGTTTGTCTTATCCGAAGCTGGTCCAGTAGATGTTGGTGAGCACTTTCCACCCAAATCAGGTTGAGAAAATGGGAGCAAACAGTAAAATAGGCTACAACATCATGCTCATGCCCTTAGGAAATCACGTCATAAGGAAAATTCAATTCCTTCTCTGTTTCCACTTGCGCATCGTCCCACCTAAATTAAAACAGGCTCACAACCATTTACAATATTCATTGCCTCAGTTTCTCCTTTCTTGCAATAAATCCCGTCTAAAAGAGTCATATAGGCGATGACATTAGACTTACACCCCTTAAGATTATCGGATATTAGAGAAATGGTAGAAATTGATTGTTTTCTCCGGACTTGCTTAAATTAATCCCAAATCGTGCTGTACAAGTCAATTGTATGGAGTTTTTAGTAAAATTGACTGAGTAATAAACAGTCTGATTAACAATTCAACTTGTATTTTAATTTGTTTTCTTTGGTCCACACCCTAACCCTCCTCTCACTAATAAATCACAAGCACAACATTTATAGTTTTCACTTTTCAAACAGATCTAATTTTTTAAAAGTAACTTATAACAAATTGTTGCTAAAGCTATCAGTAAATGTTTAGCAAACTTTTTAATTACTAGTGCAAACTTATTTTATTACTAGAATTAATTATAGTTCCGCGAAGGTTCCTATAAATTGTTAAGATTTTAGTTTACCACTAAAACAATTAATTCTGATTATAACAAAATTAGCAAAACAATTATAGTACAATGTATTATATAGTACACATAAAAAAAAATACGGCGTTGATCAAAATAAGACGTGGTCTCTAAATTAATGTAGTTATATAATTTTTCAATTGATATATAGTTGCATTAAATATTATTTTTCATACCTTTTCTCCCCTCTTTCTTTCTCTTAGTCCTTTTGAAATTATTCAAGAACTTAATTGATCAATCATTGGGAAGGTTCAGAATTCTAGTAGTGAGAGACTATATATATATTTAAATATTGAGTTACGTTGAAGATTATTTTATTTATAAAAGATAGAAGACTTTATATATCCCTATCTTTATCTCATTAAAAAGAATTTCGAATTTTTAGCCTTTAGATGTAGATGGCGATCTTCTCCTGTAATCACTGTCACGTGTCCAGCGCACGTTAAGGGCTTGTTCTTCTGTGTCAATTTAGTTGGAGCAACTCGTAAAGCGACTGTTAATATTAATTTTGTGCTCAGGACGGACTGAGGACTGAGAAACATAGTAACGATATACGCGAATTATTCGAATCGAAATTTGAATAAAACGCAAAAAAAATACAATACCTTTTATTCATGAATATAATGCGAGTCACAAATTATTCGCAAAAAAAAAAAACCAAATTTTATTTTTGGGGTTTTTTTTGCTTCTTTATTGTACCGAATTATTCTCAAATTATTACCCGAACCACAAACTTTTGACGCCAAACCGATCCAAACTATTCATTTGTTGCTATGCTTAGGAGTTAGGATGTGCAAAACTTCAGCTCACCAAGAATATGAATGTAAATGTTAACTTGGGGTTTTTTTTACTTTATTATTGTACCGAATTATTCTCGAATTATAACCAAATTATTACCCGAATCACAAATTTTTGACGTCAAACCAACCCGAGCTATTCATTTGTTGCTATGCTCACGAGTCAGGATTTGCAGAGCTTCATGGGAAAACTTTAAACTTTCGAATTAATTTAGTATAAAGTCAATCAGTCAAAATTAGAAGGTTTATAAATAATTTTAATGCATTCATTTTTTGAATTTTTTTTTACCACTTGACTCTATACAAAATTAATTTGAAAATTTAAATTTTTTGTATGTTGACACATTACTCGTAAAGTAGATAGATTTCAACAATTTGGATTCATTTTTTGAAGTTAATCATATAGATTTTAGAATTGTGTTTACGAAAAAAATTTAGTGAACTTAGAAACACCCTAGTTTTACCCTTAACGTTTAACGTAGTTTGAACATCGATGAGATAATAATATTAACAGAGCAATTTTCCCTTTTTACAGCGCATAAACAATAGATTATAAACAGAACTGCTGATGACTAATGCTCTGCATGAAGCAAACACTACTTTGTCAATATTTTTACCCAGTAAAAGATTCAAGTCTCCTCATTTTTTATTTTATTTAAATGTTCATGTCGGATATCTCTCTCTCATTCTGTCTCTCCCAGTCTTCTTCAACTATATTTTGTAATGTTTTGAGAGACTAATCATTTATATTTTGTTGTGATCCTTTCTTTGGATTTTCTTAAATTAATCATCTATATTTTTTTAATTGACATGTCTTGATTCAATGCTTCAAATAATTAAAATTTATTATTACAAACAAATTAGCTTACATAAATTATGTGCCACGTAAAAAAAGGATGCATTTAACAATGTGAATCAGAGCAAATTTTAAGAATCCAAAACCTGAAA
Source organism: Carex rostrata (assembly GCF_964058835.1). Lineage (NCBI taxonomy): Eukaryota > Viridiplantae > Streptophyta > Magnoliopsida > Poales > Cyperaceae > Carex > Carex rostrata. The sequence continues at coordinate 10,324,771 of NC_135933.1, forward strand.
ACCCGAACCCCAAAAACTTTATGATTGAGGTGGCATCTACGCTACGCCTACGCATATATGGTGTGAAGGCGTGAAATTGAAATGATGAAGTCAATAAATTAATTGGCAATCATTTTCCTTGATTTTATAGGTTATCATATCAATAAATTAAATGGGGGCCGGGCCTCATGCCCAATTCGCTGCCCACGCTGCCCAATATAATTAATCGATCCTTGCATATATTAATTGTTCCAGTTAAATGGTTGGGGACTTATATTGTGTTGTGTTGTGTACCGCAAAGATTAAAAGAGAATCGAATTACCTGCGCTGATTGCATTGTTGACGGCACGGCATGGATGCATGCATCAATTTCATCTTTGAGCTCCTTAATTGGCATGGGTCTTAATTAATTAATTTGTTGCTTTATTGTTCCAGTTGCTATATCGGTTCCTCCATTTTCGCCTCTAGGCTCTAGCTATATATATATATATTTCTGACACCTAGCTAGCTTGTATCGCTTCATTGAGCTGAGCATGCGCTGTACGTACATCCAACAAGCTGTTAATCTAACTAATTAAGCTGGACATCCAACTTAATTAGTTATATTTATTAGCATTTAGGGGCATTACAGTACGTACATCCAACAAGTTATACATATTGCTATATATATATATATACATACCACAATCTAACCAATAGAACATATATAGCAAGACCTCGTTTCACCTGAAACATGCATATATATAAAATTTAATTAAAAGAACATGCACTGATAAATCACTAAATGTCAATTCATTCATGATACTGGATTGAGCAAAAAATGTCGTTATTATATTTATTTTTCGGTAAAAATTACGAAACCGGATGGCATATGCATTTTTAAATATGTCTAATAATACTTGCAACACGTGCCTACCGACCGTAAATCTGTAATTTCTATAATTAATCCTATCTATTTTCATGCATATTTTTATTTTTTTATTGGAAGAATCTTATTTTTTATACTTCTGCTTTCTTATGTTAATATTTTTAAATACTTATTACGTACAGGTGTCTACTTTTTTTTAGTAATTTTAGTATATTTTTGTTAGTTATTTGAATTTATTTAAGCAGTGACATAAATTAAATCTGCATGTCTCAATTAATAAAAATGGACATAAATACGATTGACTGATTATGACATTATTTGATTTATAACTTGTTCTATTCATCTATATATTGTTCTTGATACTACAGAATATATCTTGAATATATATAAAATTTATTTAATTGTTAATTCTTTAACATTAATTAATTTAATTTAATTTAATTTTGCTAATTCGTAACTATATATATAAGACTTAATTGCATTAATTACTTTTATATTTTGTAATTAAATATTTAACGTTAATTCTTTAAAATTGACATTTATTTAAACTTAAGTGAATTGTCGTCATAAATGTAATTATATCAGTAACAGGTTTTGCTTTAAGTTTTCACACTTGGTCACGCATTATATCTCACTATTCGCATTGTAAAATAGAATCTTGGGATAATTTTATATACACCACTCAAAAACTCTAAAATTACATATTTACCATCCAAATTTTTATAATTACATATTTACCATCTAAAAATCTAATAACTCACATATTTACCCAATATAACTTTAGTATATATCAAATATATCCAAAAGTCATATTAATTATGTTTAATTTTCTTAAAATTATAATTAATTAAGGATTAATTTAGCATCCTCTTTTTATTTCCTTAGAATTGTTCTCCTTTATACCCAATATAAAATATTAAAAACATATATTCCAAATTGAGCCAGTAATAAAACACGTATTCTCAAACTCAGTTACTACTTTGATAATGGTTGCGATATCATCGTCGAATTCAGTATGATTTATTTTGTTGAAAAAGTTAGAGTGGTTACCTTGTTTTTAAACAATCAAGTTGGAGTTTGAATCCTTAAATCTAGTTTGCTGCCCCTTCTATCCGAGTTTAAGCGGGAGAGACGAGATGAGGAGAGTTTAAGCGAAAAATGGAAAGTTATGTCAAAACAGACGGGAAAGAAATCTGTGCGCAAAAGATGAAGGGACGGAGAAGGAGAAGATACTAAATATCTTAATAATTATATTTTATATAATCTTAAACTTAATTAATCTCAATTTTTATTAATTGAATAAATATGTGAGTTATTAGATTTTTAGACGGTAAATATGTAATTATAGAAATTTGGATGATAAATATGCAATTTCATAATTTTTGAGTGGTATATATGAAATTCTCCCTAAAATCTTCCTGTATAATTCTGCACCCATGACTCACCCACCCAAGAAATATGTATCACAAATAAACGAATTTGGTTGGGTTCACTTGAAATTTTGAACACTGGTATTAATTAATATGCAATTTGCGATCTGTATTATGCTATATATATATATATATATATTATGTGATCCGTGATGGCTTTTGGATGTAAATTAATGTTGTAATCAGCACAGACTTAATTATTATTAATTCTATACAAATTGCAAAGCCTTCGGACATTCTGCCAATTAAAAAAGAAAAGAACGAGCTTTAGGTGAAATTAGGTATGTTTTCTTCACCCATGTTTCAATTTATTAATGGTATTCTTTGTTTATTTCATTTCATATTTTTCAGGTACTGTAATTATTGATTTGTTACGGAAAGAAAAGAGATGTACCGCCGTCCTATATATATATATGCTCCCTTTGGAAGATACGGCGCTATTAATCTGCGGGATTTTGTTGAGATTTACCATGCTGCAGATAAGGCCGTATCTTGACAAGACAACTCGCGGACTTAGGCCGGTAGTATATATCAAGTATCTTGACACCTTCTCACATAAAATAAAAATAAATAAAAAGTAAAACTAAGCCATCTAGTCATGGTATGTATATATATATATATATATATATATATATATATATATATATATATATATATAGAGTTAGGCTGGGGTGCTATGGATAGCATAGTGGCCTCTATGCTACGGCTCAATATTCGAGTTTTCAAAATCCAAACGGTCGATCCGAACCGTTCATCTTATTCTCCATATTAATATCTGCTTGGAGACCAAATTTTACATTTTTCCGAATTTTTTTACTATTTATTAAGTATTTTACAAAATTGTTGATCCAACGGTGGCTGCACAAAACAGTAAAACCGTTGGATTAGCGATTTTCAAAGTAGCTTAATAAATAGTAAAAAAATTCAGAAAATTATAAAATTTGGTCTCCAAGCAGATATTAATATGGAGAATAAGATGAACGGTTCGGATCGACCGTTTGGATTTTGGAAACTCGAATATTGAGCCGTAGCATAGAGGCCACTATGCTATCCATAGCACCCCAGCCTAACTCTATATATATATATATATATATATATATATAGAGAGAGAGAGAGAGAGATAGGCTAATGTGCTTTCGGTAGCATATGGGCTGAAATACACATGGTCCAAATTTGAAATTTTAAAATTTAAAAAGTCGATCTGAACCGTTCATCTTGTTCTCCATATTAATATGTGCTTGGAGACCAAATTTTATATTTTTCTGAATTTTTTTACTATTTATTAAGCCACTTTAAAAATCGTTGATCCAATGGTTTTACTATTTTGTTAAGCCACCGTTGGATTAACAATTTTCAAAGTGGCTTAATAAATAGTAAAACCGTTGGATCAACAATTTTCAAAGTGACTTAATAAATAGTAAAACCGTTGTTTTGTAGCACCTAGTTAGATCCACAGAACCGTTGTTTTATGCAATGGATAAATTTGTTTTCTATCTCTACTGAATATTTGTTTCAGTGAAGCTGTTTTTTGTAAATAACATTTCTCCTTTCATCTAGAGAATTTTGTTTAATTATATTTAACAAAATTCAGAAGATGCATGTAAACATGTTGTAAATATTTATTATTTTCATCAACTGTAAAATCAACATGAAAACTCGTGCAATTTGATCAAACTTTTTAATTAAATTTATGCATTTCTCAGCATTAAAAAATAAATGTATTCCCAAAGACATCAATAATAAATTAATAATAACATAATACATGACTGTTATGTTATTATTACTTTATGACTTGAAATATGATCCGTATAGATTAAACACCGATTTGCCCTCGCAACACGATATAGATGTACACTGGAAGTATGTAAGTATGTATAAATTTTCAATAATTAATATATCATTTTGAATTGTCTTAAATAAGTTAATACAAGTTACGTACCGCCATATCACTCAAAATGTATATAAAATTGATTAAAAGCACGAAATACTATACACAACATGTCGTAAATTCAATTTTTGATATTTGATGAATTTGAAGATTATTTGTCAATTTTTTTTAACATTAGAATTCAAAATACAACTGAAATTAATTTATGAAGACAAACATGATCCAACATGTTTTTGAGACATTCTAGTATCATTGTTTGCATAAATATTTGATGCATTATTTGATTAGAACATATAAAAATTATGAGCAAGTAATTGATACATTGTTGATGAGGAGCACATGTTACTTTTGACGATTGTACAAGTTGGAACATAAATATTAATAAAAATAATCGAATAGTAGTACGTAACTTGTTCCATAGCATGATCACTCTCGCAGTATATATATATTGTGATATACTTTTTTCGCAATTAATTAATAATATTTGATGGATATGTACTTGTTCGTGCCGTAAACAAATATTTAAAGATTTTTTTAAAAAAGAATTTTATATAAACATAATATTGTTTTAAAATAATGTATCATCTCTCCTCATTTTCAACAACTATATATTTTACTTCTCATATCTATCATCTAAGTAATTTAAATCAATGTTGTAAATAATGGTCTGCGGTCGTCAGACGGATATGATACTGTCAAGCGATTAATCATAGATAATCGAGAATAATCGGCCGGTTAGTCGGGAAAATCCATGACGGTTTGGTCACCTACCGCCAATGACTAATATGTATTGTATTGTATTGTATTGTATTGTCATATTCATACCCGTACCATACCGTACCGTACATGTATCGTGTTGAACCTAAAGCACTTGTTCTTTAAGAAACCTAAAGCTTCATTTGCTAGTAATAAATCCAAAATGAACCTAACGCACTCGTTCATTATTGTCCAAATTAAGTAGAAAATAAACAACAATCATTAATTAATTAGCGTGATTGATTTAAAATTAAACCTGATTTTGAATAAATTAAACTCTATGAACAAAACATCCGGATGGGTCTCCGCCAAAAAAGAAAACCCATCCAGCTGGCATGTATATATATATGTCAATCCATTAATGAGGTTCCTCTCAATTTTTCTAGACGAAATATATAGAGATATCCCTAATTTATCACATATATGATATATAACAATACTCTGGCGGTGGCCGACCAAATTTGAGAGCAGCTAGCTAGCGTCCTGGGTCAAACATATATCTTTTTGCACAGACCAATTGAGAAAACAACATCTATCTTTCTAGATCTTTCTGCAAAAGTTATGATCCGATACGATACCATCAATACCACAGACCAATTCAAAAGGAAAGAAAGAAAGAAAGAAAGAATTATCGTCATTTTGTGCTTGCACTCTGAGACTCAGATTCACATCTTCTGATTTTCAATTGGAATCAATGGCATCTACCAGTTTTTATTGGTTAACAAATTTTAACATATTTTGTATATATATGAGAAAAAAAAAATCCAGATTCAACCTCTACGCGCTGTAGCCAATTTGAATATATTTAGTTTACAAGTACATATTTTTAAATATGGAGACTATGTTGAATGATTCAGAACTTCAGATTGATCATTGGAATTTTCAAAACAAAAATTTAAGTCTATAACAAGAGCGCAGATCAATATGCACTATGCATATATAACACAGTCTAACTCGTAGGACCAATCCAAATTTTAAGAAACATATAAATAAATAAATAAAAGAACATTCATATTTTTTTTGTGTATCCCAAGTCCAAACTGACACGGATTTTTATTAGAAGTAGAACTGAACTTTTCTAAACTGTTATGCGCGCATTGTTGTAATTTTTGTGAAACTTGAGAGCATTAATTTTTTTGAACTATTTTATAGTTTGTAAACAGTACGTTGTAATGATATCATGGAATATGAATGGGAAATTAAGGAAGAAAAAAAAAAGAGGATGCTCTTAATTTGTCTGCCTCACTTGGAATCTGGAGCAGGCCATGCCAAATTAATTGGAGTATATATTGATGCATCATGCATGCATGGCTTGTTTAACTATTATTATACTTCATCAAGTCAAGTAAAATATATGAGTGTTTTACCTCAATTTAATTTATTTCATATCATAATTATATTCTGATCGAAAAATTTCATTTTTTCATATTATATATAATATATAACAATTAAATAAATAAACATAAGAATTATCTCTAATCACAAATCAGAACTTTTAGATCAATATTAATTAGAATCAAACTCTCGACTCGTCATTAGTTAAATTTAACTTAGAACCGACTCAATCGACTCAAATTCAATTGGAGCAAACCATCTATTAATTTGTATCGCGTATCAAAATAATCTTTTTACAGGATCGCTTGGTCAAACCGCTGTGCACTCCCTCACCTCTAAAACTTATTTGTATTACAAAACAACAAACTATTCGTGAATTATTTTGTATTATATTTTAATTATGAATTTTAAGCTTTTAATAATTATTTATTGAATCACAAACTTTCTTTTACTGTAACTATAACAAACATTTAGTATATATTTTTTATTAGTTCATATTTATTCCAACACAAAACTATTGCCATTTTTAGTGTACAAATCTCATATATATGGAATATAATCAAATATATATAAAACTTAACTTTTTGTTTTTTGCATCTTATTAAAACGTTTTTATTATCTTAGCTTGACAACTCAACAAATGAATACAATATATATATATATAGATGGGCTATGGTGCATTGCAATGCATAGGCCATGGTGTGCATTGGACCATAAATCACCGATTCAAAGTCCAAATGACCGATCCAAACCGTTCATCTTGTTCTCCATATTAATATGTGCTTGGAGACCAAATTTTATATTTTTTGGAATTTTTTTACTATTTATTAAGCTACTTTGAAAATCGCTGATCCAACGGTGGCTTCTGATTTTACTGTTCCAAACAGTCATCGTTGGATCAGCGATTTTCAAAGTGGCTTAATAAATAGTAAACAAATTCCAAAAAATATAAAATTTGGTCTCCAAGCACATATTAATATGGAGAACAAGATGAACAGTTTGGATCGGTCATTTGGACTTTGAATCGGTGATTTATGGTCCAATGCACACCATGGCCTATGCATTGCAATGCACCATAGCCCATCTCTCTCTCTCTCTCTCTCTCTATATATATATATATATAATAGTAGGATATGGGATCATTGAGAATGAGTTGAATTAATACATATAAAATTTTATGTTTTCTAGCTAGCACTAAAGAAAGTATAGCTCTGTATCTTCCAGCACTAAAATATCGCTTGGTAAGATGCTTTTTTCTAAAAGTAATTTAATTTCTAAAAGTACTCCCTCGTATGCAACTTTTTTTTTTTTTTTTCTAAAAGTAATTTAATTTCTCATTTTCAAAAAGAAGAATTAATGGATCAATAACAAAAAGAGAGAGCACGCTGTGATCAGTATTTGTGTTTCCATATAATAATACAATATCAGATTAATTGCTATGGTTGAAGATTGAGATAGGCAAATCTGAGGATCGAGTACAACACGAGATATGAAAAAACATTCTAGAGAAGAAAATTAGTATTTATTTCTAATTCTCTCAAAATATTAGACGGATCAAGATTGACCGCATTCTAGAGAAGAAAATTAGACAACTCACGATTTAGAAAAATATCAGGGACAAATCCAGTTCCCGTATTGTTAAAAACAAATTATCTGATTGATCAAAAAAATTATTTTTTCTCTCAAAAATGTTAAACGGCTCAAGATTGGCCGCATGGAGTTTAGTATTCGTTCAGACTTCAGAGTACCAGAACAAACTGATGAATGATAATGAATATAAAATTTTACAACCAAAAATAAAAAAAAATATTGTTCCTATTATTAAGATGTTTCTCCTTGCCAAAATCGGAAGCACATCAGAACATGAAAACTCTGTGTATATTATTATATGAGGATTGTGAGAACCAAAAGTATATAATTTTATTTTTCTTACTCGCACGTGAAATAAACAAGGTCAAAAGGTTATACTTAAAAACTGATCGTAGTTCTAATTTTAGACAAGGTAAGAATCGTAAATTCGCAGTGGACAATTGCCACTAGTAAATTAAGAGTGTTGTTAATTATGGTAAATAAAATACCATTTATATATCTCTCGTGCAATATATAGTTAATCATATTTTTATTTTAAAATTCTAGTACACTGTACACCTCACTCTTCAAATATGCACTGTTCCCTTTTTTATGTGTACAAAAACAGAGTGATAAGCAAAAAATAATTAAAATGAACCTATTTATGTAAAATGAATTTTTAACAATGAAACGATTATCATTGATTAAGTGATTACTTAAATCTTTAACAATCTAAAATGTCTAGCCGTTGACTTATTTTTTAAATTGTATTATATTTTAGATAATAAACAATTTCAAAAAACATTCTAACGATATTTAATTGGTACCAATGTTGTAAAAAAATGTCCGTTTAGGCCGATTAATCTGTCCATTAATAGTTGATGGTGATCAAATCGTTACGGATTTTTTCGACTAATCGGCCAATTATGGCCGATTATTCTCATTTATTTCCGTATTCTCAACACGATCTCTGTATTGAAATGTGCTTGGAGACTAAATTGTATATTTTTTGAAATTTTTTTACTATTAATTATTAAGCCACTTTGAAAATTATTATTTTACTGTGAACAGTAAAAAACATTAAAAATTTCTAAGCAAAAAATCTGGCGAGACTTGACAGCTCCGACAGGATCATTCAAACCATTTATTTATATGTCAACCCAGGAACAAAGGAGTCTCAAGAATAATATATATATATGTCTGTTCTTCTCTTTTGTAGCATACATAATTAATTTATATGTTTTTTTGAAATCTCACATATCTATGTACATTTATTTTCTTCTACTAGTTCTTGTAATTGTGTGCATCTCATTTTACCTTTGGATTTTCTTCATTAATTTTCTGTATAAAATGCATCACCATTTGATTTTTGAAGTGCCTGTTTAGTGCATTTCATTTGATTTTTGAAGGTTTTTCCTAATATTCTTTTGAAACAAAATTTTCGGTCCTCAATTTTAATTTTATTAAAAACAAAAGATGTAAAAAAAATTCAGGGTAGTAGTGAGGTTGGATTTTGCGAAAATAAGATGTACTTGTTTATTTATTATTTTTGAAAAAATTCAGTCAAATAAGATGTAAAAAATAAAATTGAACACAGGAGAGGAGAAGAGGAATATTATTTTCATGACAAAAATTACAAACCCATCATTTATTAGATATATTTACAAGTATATTTGATGACAATCATTAATAATAAAAATGTATATAACTTTGTTATTTTCATAAAATCATTAATTTAGTAGATCCATTCGATCTATAAGAATTTTCAGTGCATTATTTGATGACAATCATTAATAATAAAATTTTATCTAATTTAATACATTATTTGTGAAAATTTTTACTGAAATTAAAAAAAATCTTAACGAAATTTTATAAAAGTTGTAAGGTTAGTGAAATAAAAGTAAGCTGAAGTATATGGCTTGCTCTGCACGCAAAGGACTATCGCTAAAACTGTCGAATCAATCAAGTAAAAAATGATTCATGCGGAATGCACCGGTAATTTCTAAACTCAAAATTTATATTACCTCAGGTGCTATCATCTAAAACCCCAAACGAATAAGTTTGAGTGACTCTCTCTCTCTCAGCTCCTCCATTCCAAATCTGTTTGATATCTTAGCAAATATGTTTGCTATCATCATCTTTCCTAAAATCCCAAACTAAAAACCATTCCAAATCTGTTTGTTTGATATCTTGGGAAATCCTCTTTCCATTTTCGTTCGATCACAAGTTCACAACGGCTATTTGCCCCGCTCCTCCTATTCTTCTATTCAGTGGCATTTAGTTCCACGAGGTAGAGAGAGATCGGGAGAGCGTGCCTCTGTCTTACGCCTCTCCTCTCGCTCCAAGCCTCCGCCTCTAGCGTGTGAGATTATTTCTATAAAACCTCCGATCTCGTCGCATAAGAAGCGATCGTCACCGAACCACCGCAGTAGCCCTCGCTGAGCTGAGCTGGATCAAGTCTTTCAGGCGGTAGGAGTTGGAGGAGGAGGGGAGAGGGAGAGGGGAAGAGGAGAAAGGGAGATCAGGGATAGAAGGGGTGAGAACTGAGAAGGAGAGGAGGGTGGGAAGGGAGAAGTGAGGGGGAGAGAGATCCGGGAGAGAGCGCTTCCATGGAGCTCTGACAAGCGTCTTCTCCCTCTTAGGTACTTTTCTCTAAATTTCCTCTCTAGATTTCACCTTACAATGTTGAAATTCTGTCAATTGGTCTAGTATTTTGCATTTTGACCTTAATTTTGACAATTTTTTTGTTTCTTTTACAATTGTGAAAATTTTCGATTTCGTTTAGTTTCTGCTTCAGTTTCGGATTTTTACCATAATTTCTTGATAAAGGGGTTTCAAGGGTTTTTATGCATGATTATCAATTCACGCTTCATTTTTGTTTCAATTTCAGTGAGAAATCGTGTATCTCAGGGTTTAAGATGCAGAAACAAGGATTTTCGAGGGTTTAAGATGCAGAACCACTTCAGATATCTAGTCGATCAGGATCTGGTGCTGTTAGAGCAGGTTACACTTCTAACACAAAGCTATCATTTGAATCAAACTCGTATGAAAATATTGCTAAGATCACACTCACAGCAGGTAGATTTTTTCCGTTAAATTGAGAAAAACTAACTTCATTTCTTATAATATGCTAGAGGATGTAAGTGAATGTTGGAATTTTGATGAGATAATTTGGCAGTGAACCTCGGATTCTAGATATCATGTTTCGTTTTGCTAAGTGCAGTGTTAAACAGAGCATTTATTATGAAACTGCTGGGTCGTTAATGATTTTTTTACATGTTTCAGTCGATAATTTAATATAATATATTATATTGCTGTTAACAGGTAGAGAATCACCATCAAGACTGGTGAGGTTATTCTCGTCATTATAGAATGGAGAGACAGAGGAGAGAAGATGAGGTAAAGTACCCTTCATTGAAGAAGGGTCAAGAAGCTGAGCATTCCCTCTTCATCAGGATTGGTTTTGTGTTTAATTTATTTCTTCGGGCACAATTTAATTTCACTCCGTGCATAATCATCTATCACACACGGGTAAAAAAAAAAGACGTCTATTTCATAATTATTAATGAATATACTATCAGATAGTTAGCACTTAACTCTACTTAATTTTTTAGCAAAATGGAGGCACCAACAGGCTAAGTTTTAGTCTATAATTTACACTTAAGTTTTGTTCCCATGGAAAACAAACACAAAGTAACAGTATTTAGAACATATCCAAATGATCAAAGCTGGTATTTTTGGCTTATCTCAATTGCCATTGCTGTTATAAGGTATATTATACTACAAGTAACAAGTCTGTGGCACCTTACTTCATCCAACCCTATTGACCGGTTTCCCAATCATAGTGCTGCTTTGAAGGCGCTTGCTTGGTGTCCCTTCCAGAGCAATCAACTAGCATGAGGAAGAGGTAGTAAGTGAATTATTCTTCTAATTAATCTTGTGTTACGATAATCTATTGTCGGTTTGATTTGCTGCTGGTTTGGGCCGTAGTCTGGTTCCTGGGGTACACCTAAGCTGTTTGTATTTTCAATTCTGTAGGTGCAGGAAGTTGGCACATGCACTAGCTACTGATTTTCCTTGACTTGTGCTCGAATAGACAACTCAGCAGGAGAAAGAGAGGCTGTTGGTTAGTGTTACCTTTTCAGTTTCTTTTTTGGTTATATTTATTCCATTTCTCTTGACATTATAAAAATGTTTGAAATATTGTAACAATAAACCAAGCAGGTACTGTTTTTTAATAATGTGCAATTGAAATTCCATAAAAGCTGATCTCACATGGTTGCTATTGTCTTTGGAATTAAGCGGTGAGTGTCGAGTCAAGAACAGTAGATCCAAGCAGCAATGATGGGTTTTCAATTGGTTATATTTATTTCATTTCTTCCATTACCGTTCTTCCAAATTGTCAATTTATTTCCTTCCTATTTAATTTTTTGGTTGTTTTGTGAACAAAAGTTCCAGATTTATCTACCCGTCTCTTCTGAGCTAAGTTTTTACTGGTATCTCTTCCTATCTCTTCCTGCACATAGGTAAAGTTAGTGTTTGGTAAACGGGCCGGGCCGGGCGGTCCGGGCAAAACCCGGGCACGGGCACGGGTAGCCACGGTCACGGGCGTCACGGGCACACGGGCAAAACGGGCCGGGCATCACGGGTTTTTTTTTCAAAAATCTTGCCCTGCCCGTTTAATACCCGTGCCCATCACGGGTTCGGGGGCAGGACGGTCCGGGTACGGGGGGCCGGGCGGTCCGGTCCGGGTCCGGATCTGGTTTTTTTTTTTTTCTGTTTTTCTTATTTCTGTTTTTTTATTTCTGTTTTTTTATTTCTGTTTTTTTATTTCTGTTTTTTTATTTCTGTTTTTTGTATTTCTGTTTTTATTTCTGTTTTTCTTATTTAAAAAACAGAATTTAAAAAAACAGAAATAAAAAAACAGAAATAAAATAAACAGAAATAAAAAAACAAAAATAAGAAAAACAGAAATAAAAAACAGAAATAAGAAAAACAGAAATAAAATTCAGAAATAAGAAAAACAGAAATAAAAAACAGAAATATGAAAAACAGAAATAAAAAAACAGAAATAAGAAAAACAGAAATAAAAAACAGAAATAAAAAAACAGAATTTAAAAAACAGAAATAAAAAACAGAAATAAGAAAAACAAAATTTAAAAAACAGAAATTAAAAAAACAGTATTTAAAAAACAGAAATGGAGGGAATTTGGGTTTAAATTTTGAATTTTAGATCAAAAGTTAAAAAAAAAAAAAAATCTGCCACGGGCACGTGCACGGGCGCACGGGTTCACGGGCACGGGCGTCACGGGTACGGGTTACGGGTACGGGGGTCCGGGTTCTCACGGGTATTTTTTCAAAAAACCGGGTCCGGCCCGTTTAATACCCGTGCCCGTGTACCCGTGTACCCGTGCATACCCGTGGCACGGGCACGGGCGGACCGGTCCGGGTTGGGCCCCCGGGGGCATTTACCAAACACTAGGTAAAGTACTGTCTTTCCATCTTCTTTGCCTTTTCTCTTTATCAATGGAATCAGTTGAGAAATATATACATATTCAAGCTTGTCACCATCTTTCTGCTCCCTTCATAAGTTTGTAAACAATTTATAACAACCTTAACAACAATGATTAGAATGATAAAGATGCAATAGAAGCATATTACAACTGAGGTAAAAAAAAAAAAAGAGAAATGTTGCAAGTGCATTCAAGAGACATGTCATAAGTTAGTACAAATTGAGATGATATACTATTAGATCCGCACAATCTCTTACAACCTCTATCAAAAGGAATTGAACTAATCCCATCAATCAGTCAAAACAGAAGTAGAAACCAGCTGGCCCCTAACGGTGTCGAAGAACTGTTCAATTCATTATGTAACAAATAATTAATGTTACCCCTGTTAAAACAATCTATGCTGACAGGTAAAGGCACTGCAATATTCAATAGAACTGCAGGAGTGAGATGTGAACTGCATATGAAGAAAGCAGACATCATTAGGTGTATTATCCAATATACTGGTTAGTGGATAAAACTATTGTGAATTTTTTTGCCAAAATACGTAGGATAATTCGGTGTTTATGTCCAGCTGCATATACAAGTGCAAATTGCTTGCTACTGCCATGATCTCAGAAAGTAACCATAGATAAGGGAAATTTTTTTTACAATCAGTTAGATCTTTTATATAATACCTACCAGGTGCCATGCCTTTATTGACAATACAAGTGTTCTGTCCAAGCAACTTATAGTACTGGTGCTTACAAGGCAACGTGTAAAAAAACATGCCAGCATGGCAGGTTCAATACTCATTGACTAACACATGGGAAAGAAAAAAACAAAGCAAGAAGTAGAACCATAATACCAGTGAACAATAATCTGTATTATGGCCTTAAGCTTTGTCAAACATTTTTTCATCAGAACTGAGCCTTCTCAAAATAAAACAAATTGTACCATTTCTTGACATCAGCTTTGAGCCTTGTTGAAGTAAAGGATATTATACCATTTTTCTCTTTAAAAAAATTCATAATTTTTACAACTATTATATAAAATGTGGGTTGAGGAACAAGAACCAGCAATGTGAATACTAGAGCAACTATATAGAGTTTCATATTTTAATTGATTCTCCCAGTTAAGCCAGCATTAAATTGATCTGGTACAGTAATCTCCAACCTTTCTTAATTCCAGGCTCCTTTTCTTTTCTTTGTATTGACATTAATTAGTGTTTATCCTCTGCGCCTTCCATTGTGTTGGGTTCATCTTCCAATTTAGGTCTCAAATTTGTTAGAATTGCCAACTGGTTTTCAAATTGCAAATGCATGGTATAATAAAACCATTCATGCTTGCAAATTGCCAACTGGTTTTCACCTTAATTAAATGTTTTCTCACATGATCAGATTCTTCAACCTTTTCTTCCTTGAGAAAAATGATCATGCTTGTAACTTAGGAAAATCAGATGCATATGTATAACTTGTCGGTCTTCTCTTTTTGGTTCTTGATGCACTTCTTCTTTCTTCAGATTTGTTTGAAATCAAAACATGACTTACTGGTATGTAATGTACACTGGTAGACTGGTATACTTGTGTTGTTTGGGTCTTTCTTATTTGTATAAGATTATGCCTTAACAATAACCAGATTTTATCTGTGATTTTTTATGTGTAGGTGCTAGACATGGCATGGACCATTATTATGGAAGCGAGTTAATATCGAGCTATCTCTAAAGGTGGAAACCTAATATCAGGTCGACAGATCAGGTCAGCACTGCTTCTCGAGCCCAATTTGTTAAAGCCTCTTCGCCAAGACCAGCCTCATTGTGAACATACTTCCAAAACCATCTCATTTTTTCCCAAATATATTAATTAGTGCATCACTTGATTGATGATATCCCATGCATATATTTCCTCAATGTGATCTTCAACATCCTTAACAAGAAGTTCACAATTACTTCTTGTACCCATAGTACATGGTTATTTGGCTTTGCTTACTATCCTTTCATTTTTTGTGTAAAAAGTGTGGGGCCCAGTGTCGGGCTGTTGAACTTATAGTAAGCTGACGTCTATCCTTCTTTTTCAGCAGTTTTGTGTAAGCAATTCATCTAACCGTGGGAGTAGTGTATTTCCTTGTCAGCCGGGGCATGGGTCTACTAGAACGTGCAGTAAGTTAAATAGAAAACTTTGTTAACATTTTAATTTTCAGTAAGGCTATGGTACAATGCATAGCGCAGATTGATCCGTACTACGGATCAATATTTTTGTTTTTGATGTCCAAGTAGTTAATCTGAACCGTTCAATGTGAAATAATATAAAAAATATACTTGCAGACTAAATTTTACATTTTTTAGGATATTTTACTATTTTTAGATAGGTAGAAAATCACTACTTTTGAAGGTCTAGAATCTTTAGATGAAGTGATTTTCAACCTTTTTAAAAAAATAGTAAAAAATTCTAAAAAAAATGTAAAATTGATCTGCAATTACATTTTCATACGAAAATCTTATTGAACATTTTAGATCGATTGTTTAAACTTTGAAAATGAAGAAATTGATCCATAACATGAACCAATATGCACTATGCATAGTACTGTAGCTGTGACTTTTATTCTTTCTTTTGTCTCTACGCCGACATTTTTTATTTTTTTGTGTGTTTCTTCAGCCCTCGAACCAGTTGCATTCTTTGGAAAGAAAGAATACTAATGAAATATAACAATACCTTGTTTGTTTTTGTAGCCTATCAACTCGGATCTGGTCAAGCTACTTATTCCAGTTGCAGTTTGCCATGGGGTCACGTCACTAGCAATATATCCTTTGCTGTTGTTGCTGTCTCATTCACGCACACTATCAAAGGTATCAATCATTTATTGTTGTTCTTTATTTTGTAATTGTGTTTTGACATTTTAACTTATATTTAATTTGACACAGCTTTGGAACCGCCTTAAATGTGTCCGCTTAATTCTGTAATTTTTGTGCCATAATACCTTCAAATTTTGTTTTTCTGTTCTGAATTGATTCCTGATTTTCAGTCTCATTTTTTACATGGTCATTGATTATTCATAAGTTGAACTTGTTTCCTATATTCGCAGAGCATACTTACAAGCATAGTTCTGAAATCAAATGTGACAATGCTGGATATAGTTAGCACAAGAATGCTTGGTCAATTTGGCTTCCTAGCTAAGGTACGTGCAAGCTGGTAATTGACTTCAATAATCTAACTAAATATTTTTTCTAGTTTAATTTCATTTCTTCCCATTTATTTTTTCTGGAGTAGGTATTTTATATATTTGAAGACTTGGGTATATCAGTTGACTGTGTTACTGCTATTTTGCTAATCATTTTGTAATAAACTAATGTTTACATAACTAATGTAGTTACCTACTATTGGGAGTACATGTAAAATATATGATATGCTTGTTGTAATTTTTGTTTTGTTTGATAAATCTTACTTATATTTCCATGTAAAATATGTGACATGTTTTTTGCAATTTTTGTTTTGTATAATAACTCTTGCTTACATTTTCCAATATTAATGATTACTTTAAAAATTGCTGGCACTTGTATTAATTTATTTGTGAAATTAGCTGCTTCCATATAAGTTTGTGGTGTAATAAACCTTTACAAATATTTATTTGCTCTCTAATAAATCTTTATATATACTTCTATACCAGCAAGAGCTCTTTTAACCTTTATATATGCTCCTTTCTTACAAACTACTGGAACTACCTTTGGATACGACCCTTGGATACGGTATCCTCTGGTACATACAAATTCAAGAAATATTTACCTGTCTAGCATAATTTATAACATATATCTTTGGATACGGTATCGTCTAGTATATACAAATTCAAGAAATATTTAATGCTTCTATACATTTTGTAACATATACACACATTTTGAATATAAAATGTGTACGTTAGCATACACAAAGGAAACGGCTGCACCGTAACTGCAACAAGACTTCTAATGTATATGTACTTGTAGATAAAATTTTACAATTTTCAGAAATTTTTCACTGATTTTTTAGATAGGTAAAAAATCACTTTATCTAAAGATTTTAGATCATTCAATAGTAGAGTTCTACCTATCTAAAACAAATAAAACTTAGTCTGCAAGTACATATAAATGTAGAGATCGTGTTGAACGATTTAAATTGACTGTTTGGTCAGATCTCACAACCTTCACTCTTGGTTAGTACCGATAATTAATTTGTACTTTTGTTCATGTAGATGAAGCTTTTGTTGAAGTTGACTGCTTTATTGGAACAACACGCATGCAACAACCATGGCTTTCTTGCGGTTGCGCTTATAAGATAAGTCTCATTCACAATATATTCTATTTTTTTGTTGCACAGCTTATTTCTTCACCTTGTGGCTGTTTCGTGTACATAACCGGTAGAAGTTAGCCAAAACGGACTTGGCCGTTACTTGTTTGAGCTGATAGGTCTATGTTATAGGTTTTTTTTTAGGTTGTCAGATCTCACAACCTTCACTCTTGGTTAGCACCGATAATTGAGTTATATTTTTGTTTATTTAGATGGATCTTTTCTTGAAGTGGAGTGCTTTCTTGGAACGGCGCGCATGCAACAACCATGTCTTCTTTGCGGTTTCGCTTATAAGATAAGTTTCTTTCACAATATATTCTATTTTTTTTGTTGCACGGCTTATTTCTTCTCCATGTGGCTGTTTCGTTTACATAACCGGTAGAAATCAGCTAAAGCTGACTTGGCCGTTACTTTTTTGAGCTGATAGCTCTATGTTTTAGTTTTCTTTTAGGTGGTCAGATCTCACAATCTTCACTCTTGGTTAGTACCGATAATTGAGTTCTACTTTTGTTTATGTAGATGAATCTTTTCTTGAAGTGGACTGCTTTCTTGGAACAGCGCGCATGCAACAATCATGGCTTCCTTGCTGTTTCGCTTCTAAGATAAGTTTCATTCACAATATATTATATTTTTTTTGTTGCACGGTTTATTTCTTCTCCTTATGGATGTTTCGTGTACATAACCGTTATAAGTCAGCTTTGGCTGACTTGGCCGTTACTTGTTTGAGCTGATAGGTCTATGTTATAGTTTTTTTTAGGTGTTCAGATCTCATAACCTTCACTCTTGATTAGTACCGATAATTGAGTTGTACTTGTGTTTATGTAGATGGATCTTTTTTTGAAGTTCCAGCTTTCTTGGAACGGCGCGCATGCAACAACCATGCATTCCTTGCGGTTTTGCTTATAAGATAAGTTTTCTTCACAATATATTCTATTTTTTTTTGCACGATTATTTCTTCTCCTTGTGGCTGTTTCGTGTACATAACCGGTAGAAGTCAGCCAAAGTTGACTTGGCCGTTACTTGTTTGAGCTGATAGGTCTATGTTATAGTTTTTTTTAGGTTGTCAGATCTCATAACCTTCACTCTTGGTTAGCACCAATAATTGAGTTCTATTTTTGTTTATGTAGATGGATCTTTTCTTGAAGTGGACTACTTTCTTGGAGAGGGCGCATGCAACAACCATGCTTTCTTTGCGGTTTTGCTTATGAGATAAGTTTCTTTCACAATATATTCTATTTTTTTGTTGCACAGCTTATTTTCTTCTCCATGTGGCTATTTGGTGTATATAACCGGTAGAAATCAGCCAAAGCTGACTTGCCCGTTACTTGTTTGAGCTGATAGGTCTATGTTATAGTTTTTTTTTAGGTGGTCAGATTTCACAACCTTCACTCTTGGTTAGTACCGATAATTGAGTTGTATTTTTGTTTATGTAGATGAAGATTTCGTTGAAGTGGACAGCTTTCTTGGAACGGCGCGCAAGCAACACCTTGTCTTTCTTGCGGTTTCGCTTATAAGATAAGTTTTCTTCACAATATATTCTATTTTTTTGTTGCACGGCTTATTTCTTCACCTTGTAGCTGTTTCGTGTACATAACCGGTAGAAGTCAACCAAAGCTGACTTGGTCGTTACTTGTTTGAGCTGATAGGTCTATAGTATAGTTTTTTCTTAGGTGGTCAGATCTCACAACCTCCACTCTTGGTTAGAACCGATAATTAAGTTGAATTTTTGTTTATGTAGATGGAGCTTTACTTGAAGTGGGCTGCATTCTTGAAACGGCGCGCATGCAACAACTTTGTCTTCCTTGCGGTTTCGCTTATAAGATAAGTTTTCTTCACAATATATTTTATTTTTTTTGTTGCACGGCTTATTTCTTCTCCTTCTGGCCGTTTTGTGTACATAACCGGTAGAAGTCAACCAAAGCTGACTTAGCCGTTACTTTTTTGAGCTGATAGGTCTATGTTATAGTTTTTTTTAGGTGGTCAGATCTCACAACCTTCACTCTTGGTTAGTACCGATAATTGAGTTGAATTTTTGTTTATGTAGATGGAGCTTTTGTTGAAGTGGGCTTCTTTCTTGGAACGGCGCGCATGCAACAAAATTGTCTTCCTTGCGGTTTCGCTTATAAGATAAGTTTTCTTCACAATAAATTCTATTTTTTTTGTTGCACGGCTTATTTCTTCTTCTTGTGGCTGTTTTGTGTACATAACTGGTAGAAGTCATCCAAAGCTGACTTGGCCGTTACTTTTTTGAGCTGATAGGTCTATGTTATAGTTTTTTTTTAGGTGGTCAGATCTCACAACCTCCACTCTTGGTTAGTACCGATAATTGAGTTGTCTTTTTGTTTAGGTAGATGGAGTTTTTCTTAAAGTGGGCTACATTCTTGGAACGACGAGCATGCAACAACCTTGTCTTCCTTACGGTTTCGCTTATAAGATAAGTTTTCTTCACAATATATTCTATTTTTTTTGTTGCACGGCTTATTTCTTCACCTTATAGCCGTTTTGTGTACATAACCGGTAGAAGTCAGCCAAAGCTGACTTGGCCGTTACTTTTTTGAGCCGATAGGTCTATGTTATAGTTTTTTTTAGGTGGTCAGATCTCACAACCTTCACTCTTGGTTAGTACCGATAATTGAGTTGTCTTTTTGTTTATGTAGATGAAGCTTTTGTTGGAGTGGGCTTCTTTCTTGGAACGGCGCGCATGCAACAACCTTGTCTTCCTTGCGGTTTCGCTTATAAGATAAGTTTTTTTCACAATAAATTCTATTTTTTTTGTTGCACGGCTTATTTCTTCTCATTGTGGCCGTTTTGTGCACATAACCGGTAGAAGTCAGCCAAAGCTGACTTGGCCGTTACTTTTTTGAGCTGATAGGTCTATGTTATAGTTGTTTTTTAGGTGGTCAGATCTCACAACCTTCACTCTTGGTTAGTACCGATAATTGAGTTGAATTTTTGTTTATGTAGATGGAGCTTTTGTTGGAGTGGGCTTCTTTCTTGGAACGGCGCGCAATCCACAAACTTGTCTTCCTTGCGGTTTCGCTTATAAGATAAGTTTTCTTCACAATATATTCTATTTTTTTTGTTGCACGGCTTATTTCTTCTCCTTGTGGCCGTTTTGTGTACATAACCGGTAGAAGTCAGCCAAAGCTGACTTGGCCGTTACTTTTTTGAGCTGATAGGTCTATGTTATAGTTTTTTTTAGGTGGTCAAATCTCACAACCTTCACTCTTGGTTAGTACCGATAATTGAGTTGAATTTTTGTTTATGTAGATGGAGATTTTGTTGGAGTGGGCTTCTTTCTTGGAATGGCGCGAATCCAACAACCTTGACTTCCTTGCGGTTTCGCTTATAAGATAAGTTTTCTTCACAATAAACTCTATTTTTTTTGTTGCACGGCTTATTTCTTCACCTTGTGGCCGTTTTGTGTACATAACCGGTAGAAGTCAGCCAAAGCTGACTTGGCCGTTACTTTTTTGAGCTGATAGGTCTATGTTATAGTTTTTTTTAGGTGGTCAGATCTCACAACCTTCACTCTTGGTTAATACCGATAATTGAGTTGTCTTTTTGTTTTTGTAGATGGAGCTTTTGTTGGAGTGGGCTTCTTTCTTGGAACGGCGCGCATGCAACAACCTTGTCTTCCTTGCGGTTTCGCTTATAAGATAAGTTTTCTTCACAATAAATTCTATTTTTTTTGTTGCACGGCTTATTTCTTCTCCTTGTGGCCGTTTTGTGTACATAACCGGTAGAAGTCAGCCAAAGCTGACTTGGCCGTTACTTTTTTGAGCTGATAGGTCTATGTTATAGTTGTTTTTTAGGTGGTCAGATCTCACAACCTTCACTCTTGGTTAGTACCGATAATTGAGTTCAATTTTTGTTTATGTAGATGGAGCTTTTGTTGGAGTGGGCTTCTTTCTTGGAACGGCGCGCATGCCACAACCTTGTCTTCCTTGCGGTTTCGCTTATAAGATAAGTTTTCTTCACAATATATTCTATTTTTTTTGTTGCACGGCTTATTTCTTCTCCTTGTGACCGTTTTGTGTACATAACCGGTAGAAGTCAGCCAAAGCTGACTTGGCCGTTACTTTTTTGAGCTGATAGGTCTATGTTATAGTTGTTTTTTAGGTGGTCAGATCTCACAACCTTCACTCTTGGTTAGTACCGATAATTGAGTTGAATTTTTGTTTATGTAGATGGAGCTTTTGTTGGAGTGGGCTTCTTTCTTGGAACGGCGCGCATGCCACAACCTTGTCTTCCTTGCGGTTTCGCTTATAAGATAAGTTTTCTTCACAATATATTCTATTTTTTTTGTTGCACGGCTTATTTCTTCTCCTTGTGGCCGTTTTGTGTACATAACCGGTAGAAGTCAGCCAAAGCTGACTTGGCCGTTACTTTTTTGAGCTGATAGGTCTATGTTATAGTTGTTTTTTAGGTGGTCAGATCTCACAACCTTCACTCTTGGTTAGTACCGATAATTGAGTTGAATTTTTGTTTATGTAGATGGAGCTTTTGTTGAAGTGAGCTTCTTTCTTGGAACGGCGCGCATGCAACAACCGTGTCTTCCTTGCGGTTTCGCTTATAAGATAAGTTTTCTTCACAATATATTCTATTTTTTTTGTTGCACGGCTTATTTCTTCTCCTTGTGGCCGTTTTGTGTACATAACCGGTAGAAGTCAGCCAAAGCTGACTTGGCCGTTACTTTTTTGAGCTGATAGGTCTATGTTATAGTTGTTTTTTAGGTGGTCAGATCTCACAACCTTCACTCTTGGTTAGTACCGATAATTGAGTTGAATTTTTGTTTATGTAGATGGAGCTTTTGTTGAAGTGGGCTTCTTTCTTGGAACGGCGCGCATGCAACAACCTTGTCTTCCTTGCGGTTTCGCTTATAAGATAAGTTTTCTTCACAATAAATTCTATTTTTTATGTTGCACGGCTTATTTCTTCTCCTTGTGGCCGTTTTGTGTACATAACCGGTAGAAGTCAGCCAAAGCTGACTTGGCCGTTACTTTTTTGAGCTGATAGGTCTATGTTATAGTTTTTTTTAGGTGGTCAGATCTCACAACCTTCACTCTTGGTTAGTACCGATAATTGAGTTGAATTTTTGTTTATGTAGATGGAGCTTTTGTTGGAGTGGGCTTCTTTCTTGGAACGGCGCACATGCCACAACCTTGTCTTCCTTGCGGTTTCGCTTATAAGATAAGTTTTTTTCACAATATATTCTATTTTTTTTGTTGCACGGCTTATTTCTTCTCCTTGTGGCCGTTTTGTGTACATAACCGGTAGAAGTCAGCCAAAGCTGACTTGGCCGTTACTTTTTTGAGCTGATAGGTCTATGTTATAGTTGTTTTTTAGGTGGTCAGATCTCACAACCTTCACTCTTGGTTAGTACCGATAATTGAGTTGAATTTTTGTTTATGTAGATGGAGCTTTTGTTGGAGTGGGCTTCTTTCTTGGAACGGGGCGCATGCAACAACCTTGTCTTCCTTGCGGTTTCGCTTATAAGATAAGTTTTCTTCACAATATATTCTATTTTTTTTGTTGCACGGCTTATTTCTTCTCCTTGTGGCCGTTTTGTGTACATAACCGGTAGAAGTCAGCCAAAGCTGACTTGGCCGTTACTTTTTTGAGCTGATAGGTCTATGTTATAGTTGTTTTTTAGGTGGTCAGATCTCACAACCTTCACTCTTGGTTAGTACCGATAATTGAGTTGAATTTTTGTTTATGTAGATGGAGCTTTTGTTGGAGTGGACTTCTTTCTTGGAACGGCGCGCATGCCACAACCTTGTCTTCCTTGCGGTTTCGCTTATAAGATAAGTTTTCTTCACAATATATTCTATTTTTTTTGTTGCACGACTTATTTCTTCTCCTTGTGGCCGATTTGTGTACATAACCGGTAGAAGTCAGCCAAAGCTGACTTGGCCGTTACTTTTTTGAGCTGATAGGTCTATGTTATAGTTGTTTTTAGGTGGTCAGATCTCACAACCTTCACTCTTGGTTAGTACCGATAATTGAGTTGAATTTTTGTTTATGTAGATGGAGCTTTTGTTGAAGTGAGCTTCTTTCTTGGAACGGCGCGAATGCAACAACCCTGTGTTCCTTGCGGTTTCGCTTGTAAGATAAGTTTTCTTCACAATAAATTCTATTTTTTATGTTGCACGGCTTATTTCTTCTCCTTGTGGCCGTTTTGTGTACATAACCGGTAGAAGTCAGCCAAAGCTGACTTGGCCGTTACTTTTTTGAGCTGATAGGTCTATGTTATAGTTGTTTTTTAGGTGGTCAGATCTCACAACCTTCACTCTTGGTTAGTACCGATAATTGAGTTGAATTTTTGTTTATGTAGATGGAGCTTTTGTTGAAGTGGGCTTCTTTCTTGGAACGGCGCGCATGCAACAACCTTGTCTTCCTTGCGGTTTCGCTTATAAGATAAGTTTTCTTCACAATAAATTCTATTTTTTATGTTGCACGGCTTATTTCTTCTCCTTGTGGCCGTTTTGTGTACATAACCGGTAGAAGTCAGCCAAAGCTGACTTGGCCGTTACTTTTTTGAGCTGATAGGTCTATGTTATAGTTTTTTTTAGGTGGTCAGATCTCACAACCTTCACTCTTGGTTAGTACCGATAATTGAGTTGAATTTTTGTTTATGTAGATGGAGCTTTTGTTGGAGTGGGCTTCTTTCTTGGAACGGCGCACATGCCACAACCTTGTCTTCCTTGCGGTTTCGCTTATAAGATAAGTTTTTTTCACAATATATTCTATTTTTTTTGTTGCACGGCTTATTTCTTCTCCTTGTGGCCGTTTTGTGTACATAACCGGTAGAAGTCAGCCAAAGCTGACTTGGCCGTTACTTTTTTGAGCTGATAGGTCTATGTTATAGTTGTTTTTTAGGTGGTCAGATCTCACAACCTTCACTCTTGGTTAGTACCGATAATTGAGTTGAATTTTTGTTTATGTAGATGGAGCTTTTGTTGGAGTGGGCTTCTTTCTTGGAACGGGGCGCATGCAACAACCTTGTCTTCCTTGCGGTTTCGCTTATAAGATAAGTTTTCTTCACAATATATTCTATTTTTTTTGTTGCACGGCTTATTTCTTCTCCTTGTGGCCGTTTTGTGTACATAACCGGTAGAAGTCAGCCAAAGCTGACTTGGCCGTTACTTTTTTGAGCTGATAGGTCTATGTTATAGTTGTTTTTTAGGTGGTCAGATCTCACAACCTTCACTCTTGGTTAGTACCGATAATTGAGTTGAATTTTTGTTTATGTAGATGGAGCTTTTGTTGGAGTGGACTTCTTTCTTGGAACGGCGCGCATGCCACAACCTTGTCTTCCTTGCGGTTTCGCTTATAAGATAAGTTTTCTTCACAATATATTCTATTTTTTTTGTTGCACGACTTATTTCTTCTCCTTGTGGCCGATTTGTGTACATAACCGGTAGAAGTCAGCCAAAGCTGACTTGGCCGTTACTTTTTTGAGCTGATAGGTCTATGTTATAGTTGTTTTTAGGTGGTCAGATCTCACAACCTTCACTCTTGGTTAGTACCGATAATTGAGTTGAATTTTTGTTTATGTAGATGGAGCTTTTGTTGAAGTGAGCTTCTTTCTTGGAACGGCGCGAATGCAACAACCCTGTGTTCCTTGCGGTTTCGCTTGTAAGATAAGTTTTCTTCACAATAAATTCTATTTTTTATGTTGCACGGCTTATTTCTTCTCCTTGTGGCCGTTTTGTGTACATAACCGGTAGAAGTCAGCCAAAGCTGACTTGGCCGTTACTTTTTTGAGCTGATAGGTCTATGTTATAGTTTTTTTTTAGGTGGTCAGGTCTCACCACCTTCACTCTTGGTTAGTACCGATAATTGAGTTGAATTTTTGTTTATGTAGATGGAGCTTTTGTTGAAGTGGGCTTCTTTCTTGGAACGGCGCGCATGCAACAACCTTGTCTTCCTTGCGGTTTCGCTTATAAGATAAGTTTTCTTCACAATAAATTCTATTTTTTATGTTGCACGGCTTATTTCTTCTCCTTGTGGCCGTTTTGTGTACATAACCGGTAGAAGTCAGCCAAAGCTGACTTGGCCGTTACTTTTTTGAGCTGATAGGTCTATGTTATAGTTTTTTTTAGGTGGTCAGATCTCACAACCTTCACTCTTGGTTAGTACCGATAATTGAGTTGAATTTTTGTTTATGTAGATGGAGCTTTTGTTGGAGTGGGCTTCTTTCTTGGAACGGCGCACATGCCACAACCTTGTCTTCCTTGCGGTTTCGCTTATAAGATAAGTTTTTTTCACAATATATTCTATTTTTTTTGTTGCACGGCTTATTTCTTCTCCTTGTGGCCGTTTTGTGTACATAACCGGTAGAAGTCAGCCAAAGCTGACTTGGCCGTTACTTTTTTGAGCTGATAGGTCTATGTTATAGTTGTTTTTTAGGTGGTCAGATCTCACAACCTTCACTCTTGGTTAGTACCGATAATTGAGTTGAATTTTTGTTTATGTAGATGGAGCTTTTGTTGGAGTGGGCTTCTTTCTTGGAACGGGGCGCATGCAACAACCTTGTCTTCCTTGCGGTTTCGCTTATAAGATAAGTTTTCTTCACAATATATTCTATTTTTTTTGTTGCACGGCTTATTTCTTCTCCTTGTGGCCGTTTTGTGTACATAACCGGTAGAAGTCAGCCAAAGCTGACTTGGCCGTTACTTTTTTGAGCTGATAGGTCTATGTTATAGTTGTTTTTTAGGTGGTCAGATCTCACAACCTTCACTCTTGGTTAGTACCGATAATTGAGTTGAATTTTTGTTTATGTAGATGGAGCTTTTGTTGGAGTGGACTTCTTTCTTGGAACGGCGCGCATGCCACAACCTTGTCTTCCTTGCGGTTTCGCTTATAAGATAAGTTTTCTTCACAATATATTCTATTTTTTTTGTTGCACGACTTATTTCTTCTCCTTGTGGCCGATTTGTGTACATAACCGGTAGAAGTCAGCCAAAGCTGACTTGGCCGTTACTTTTTTGAGCTGATAGGTCTATGTTATAGTTGTTTTTAGGTGGTCAGATCTCACAACCTTCACTCTTGGTTAGTACCGATAATTGAGTTGAATTTTTGTTTATGTAGATGGAGCTTTTGTTGAAGTGAGCTTCTTTCTTGGAACGGCGCGAATGCAACAACCCTGTGTTCCTTGCGGTTTCGCTTGTAAGATAAGTTTTCTTCACAATAAATTCTATTTTTTATGTTGCACGGCTTATTTCTTCTCCTTGTGGCCGTTTTGTGTACATAACCGGTAGAAGTCAGCCAAAGCTGACTTGGCCGTTACTTTTTTGAGCTGATAGGTCTATGTTATAGTTTTTTTTTAGGTGGTCAGGTCTCACCACCTTCACTCTTGGTTAGTACCGATAATTGAGTTGAATTTTTTTTTATGTAGATGGAGCTTTTGTTGAAGTGGGCTTCTTTCTTGGAACGGCGCGAATGCAACAACCCTGTCTTCCTTGCGGTTTCGCTTATAAGATAAGTTTTCTTCACAATATATTCTTTTTTTTTTGTTGCACGACTTATTTCTTCTCCTTGTGGCCGATTTGTGTACATAACCGGTAGAAGTCAGCCAAAGCTGACTTGGCCGTTACTTTTTTGAGCTGATAGGTCTATGTTATAGTTTTTTTTAGGTGGTCAGATCTCACAACCTTCACTCTTGGTTATTACCGATAATTGAGTTGAATTTTTGTTTATGTAGATGAAGCTTTTGTTGAAGTGGGCTTCTTTCTTGGAACGGCGCGAATGCAACAACCCTGTGTTCCTTGCGGTTTCGCTTATAAGATAAGTTTTCTTCACAATAAATTCTATTTTTTTTGTTGCACGGCTTATTTCTTCTCCTTGTGGCCGATTTGTGTACATAACCGGTAGAATTCAGCCAAAGCTGACTTGGCCGTTACTTTTTTGAGCTGATAGGTCTATGTTATAGTTGTTTTTAGGTGGTCAGATCTCACAACCTTCACTCTTGGTTAGTACCGATAATTGAGTTGAATTTTTGTTTATGTAGATGGAGCTTTTGTTGAAGTGAGCTTCTTTCTTGGAACGGCGCGAATGCAACAACCCTGTGTTCCTTGCGGTTTCGCTTGTAAGATAAGTTTTCTTCACAATAAATTCTATTTTTTATGTTGCACGGCTTATTTCTTCTCCTTGTGGCCGTTTTGTGTACATAACCGGTAGAAGTCAGCCAAAGCTGACTTGGCCGTTACTTTTTTGAGCTGATAGGTCTATGTTATAGTTTTTTTTTAGGTGGTCAGGTCTCACCACCTTCACTCTTGGTTAGTACCGATAATTGAGTTGAATTTTTTTTTATGTAGATGGAGCTTTTGTTGAAGTGGGCTTCTTTCTTGGAACGGCGCGAATGCAACAACCCTGTCTTCCTTGCGGTTTCGCTTATAAGATAAGTTTTCTTCACAATATATTCTTTTTTTTTTGTTGCACGACTTATTTCTTCTCCTTGTGGCCGATTTGTGTACATAACCGGTAGAAGTCAGCCAAAGCTGACTTGGCCGTTACTTTTTTGAGCTGATAGGTCTATGTTATAGTTTTTTTTAGGTGGTCAGATCTCACAACCTTCACTCTTGGTTATTACCGATAATTGAGTTGAATTTTTGTTTATGTAGATGAAGCTTTTGTTGAAGTGGGCTTCTTTCTTGGAACGGCGCGAATGCAACAACCCTGTGTTCCTTGCGGTTTCGCTTATAAGATAAGTTTTCTTCACAATAAATTCTATTTTTTTTGTTGCACGGCTTATTTCTTCTCCTTGTGGCCGATTTGTGTACATAACCGGTAGAATTCAGCCAAAGCTGACTTGGCCGTTACTTTTTTGAGCTGATAGGTCTATGTTATAGTTTTTTTTAGGTGGTCAGATCTCACAACCTTCACTCTTGGTTAGTACCGATAATTGAGTTGAATTTTTGTTTATGTACATGGAGTTTTTGTTAAAGTGGGCTTCTTTCTTGGAACGGCGCGCATGCAACAACCTTGTTTTTCTTGCGGTTTCGCTTATAAGATAAGTTTTCTTCACAATATATTCTATTTTTTTTGTTGCACGACTTATTTCTTCTCCTTGTGGCCGATTTGTGTACATAACCGGTAGAAGTCAGCCAAAGCTGACTTGGCCGTTACTTTTTTGAGCTGATAGGTCTATGTTATAGTTTTTTTTAGGTGGTCAGATCTCACAACCTTCACTCTTGGTTAGTACCGATAATTGAGTTAAATTTTTTTTTATGTAGATGGAGCTTTTGTTGAAGTGGGCTTCTTTCTTGGAACAGCGCGAATGCAACAACCCTGTCTTCCTTGCGGTTTCGCTTATAAGATAAGTTTTCTTCACAATAAATTCTATTTTTTTTGTTGCACGGCTTATTTCTTCTCCTTGTGGCTGTTTTGTGTACATAACCGGTAGAATTCAGCCAAAGCTGACTTGGCCGTTACTTTTTTGAGCTGATAGGTCTATGTTATAGTTTTTTTTAGGTGGTCAGATCTCACAACCTTCACTCTTGGTTAGTAAAGATAATTGAGTTGAATTTTTGTTTATGTAGATGGAGCTTTTGTTGAAGTGGGCTTCTTTCTTGGAACGACGCGCATGCAACAACCTTGTATTCTTTGCGGTTTCGCTTATAATATAAGTTTTCTTCACAATAAATTCTATTTTTTTTGTTGCACGGCTTATTTCTTCTCCTTGTGGCCGATTTGTGTACATAACCGGTAGAATTCAGCCAAAGCTGATTTGGCGGTTACTTTTTTGAGCTGATAGGTCTATGTTATAGTTTTTTTTAGGTGGTCAGATCTCACAACCTTCACTCTTGGTTAGTACCGATAATTGAGTTGAATTTTTATTTATGTAGATGAAGCTTTTGTTGAAGTGGGCTTCTTTCTTGGAACGGCGCGAATGCAACAACCCTGTCTTCCTTGCGGTTTCGCTTATAAGATAAGTTTTCTTCAAAATAAATTCTATTTTTTTTGTTGTACGGCTTATTTCTTCTCCTTGTGGCCGTTTTGTGTACATAACCGGTAGAATTCAGCCAAAGCTGACTTGGCCGTTACTTTTTTGAGCTGATAGGTCTATGTTATAGTTTTTTTTAGGTGGTCAGATCTCACAACCTTCACTCTTGGTTAGTAAAGATAATTGAGTTGAATTTTTGTTTATGTAGATGGAGCTTTTGTTGAAGTGGGCTTCTTTCTTGGAACGACGCGCATGCAACAACCTTGTATTCTTTGCGGTTTCGCTTATAATATAAGTTTTCTTCACAATAAATTCTATTTTTTTTGTTGCACGGCTTATTTCTTCTCCTTGTGGCCGATTTGTGTACATAACCGGTAGAATTCAGCCAAAGCTGATTTGGCCGTTACTTTTTTGAGCTGATAGGTCTATGTTATAGTTTTTTTTAGGTGGTCAGATCTCACAACCTTCACTCTTGGTTAGTACCGATAATTGAGTTGAATTTTTATTTATGTAGATGAAGCTTTTGTTGAAGTGGGCTTCTTTCTTGGAACGGCGCGAATGCAACAACCCTGTCTTCCTTGCGGTTTCGCTTATAAGATAAGTTTTCTTCAAAATAAATTCTATTTTTTTTGTTGTACGGCTTATTTCTTCTCCTTGTGGCCGTTTTGTGTACATAACCGGTAGAATTCAGCCAAAGCTGACTTGGCCGTTACTTTTTTGAGCTGATAGGTCTATGTTATAGTTTTTTTTAGGTGGTCAGATCTCACAACCTTCACTCTTGGTTAGTACCGAGAATTGAGTTGAATTTTTGTTTATGTAGATGGAGCTTTTGTTGAAGTGGACTTCTTGCTTGGAACGGTGCGCATGCAACAACCTTGTATTCGTTGCGGTTTCGCTTATAATATAAGTTTTCTTCATAATAAATTCTATTTTTTTTGTTGCACGGCTTATTTTTTCTCCTTGTGGCCGTTTTGTGTATATAACCGGTAGAAGTCAGCCAAAGCTGACTTGGCCGTTACTTTTTTGAGCTGATAGGTCTATGTTATAGTTTTTTTTAGGTGGTCAGATCTCACAACCTTCACTCTTGGTTAGTACCGATAATTGAGTTGAATTTTTGTTTATGTAGATGAAGCTTTTGTTGAATTGGGCTTCTTTCTTGGAACGGCGCGCATGCAACAACCTTGTCTTCCTTGCGGTTTCGCTTATAAGATAAGTTTTCTTCACAATATGTTCTATTTTTTTTGTTGCTCGGCTTATTTCTTCACTTTGTGGCCGTTTTGTGTACATAAACGGTTGAAGTTAGCCAAAGCTGACTTGGTCGTTACTTGTTTGAGCTGATAGGTCTTTGTTATAGTTTTTTTTAGTTGGTCAGATCTCACAACCTTCACTTTTGGTTAGTACCGATAATTTAGTTGTACTTTTGTTTATGTAGATGAAACTTTTCTTGAAGTGGACTGCTTTCTTAGAACTGTACGCATGCAACAACTATGGTTTCCATGTGGTTTCGCTTGTAAGATAAGTTTCCTTCACAATATATCATTTCTTTTTTTGTTGCACGGCTTATTTATTCTCCTTGTGGCTGTTTCGTGTACATAACCGGAAGAAGTCAGCCAAAGCTGACTTGGCCGTTAATTTTTTGAGCTGATAGGTCTATGTTATAGTCTTTTTTTAGGTGGTTAGATCTCACAACCATCACTCTTGGTTAGTACCGATAATTGAGTTGTACTATTGATTATGTAGATGAAGCTTTTCTGGAAGTAGGCTGCTTTCTTAGAACGACACGCAAGCAACAACCATGGTTTCCTTGTGGTTTCACTTGTAATATTAGTTTCCTTCACAATATATCTTTTCATTTTTTGTTGTATGGCTTATTTGTTCTCCTTGTGGCTGTTTCATGTACATAACCGGTGGAAGTCAGCCAAAGCTGACTTGGCCGTTACTTGTTTGAGGTGATAGGTCTATGTTATAATCTTTTTTGAGGTGGTCTGATCTTACAACATTCTCTTTTGGTTAGTACCGATAATTGAGTGGTACTATTGATTATGTAGATGAAACTTTTCTTGAAGTGAGCTGCTTTCTTGGAACGGCACGCAGGCAACAATCATGACTTCCTTGCGGTTTCGCTTGTAAGATAAGTTTCCTTCACAATATATCCTTTTTTTTGTGGCGCGGCTTATTTCTTTTCCTTGTGGCTCTTTTGTGTACATAACCGGTAGAAGTCAGTCCAAGCTGACTTGGTTGTTACTTGTTTGAGCTGATAGGTCTCTGTAATAGTTTTTTTTAGGTGGTCAGATCTCACAACCTTCACTCTTGGTTAGTACCGATAATTGAGTTGTACTATTGATTATGTAGATGGAACTTTTCTTGAAGTAAGCTGCTTTCTTAGAACGGCACGCAAGCAACAACCATGGTTTCCTTGTGGTTTCGCTTGTAAGATAAGTTTCCTTCACAATATATCTTTTCATTTTTTGTTGTACGATTTATTTGTTCTCCTTGTGGCTGTTTCATGTACATAACTGGTAGAAGTCAGCCAAAGCTGACTTGGCTGTTACTTGTTTGAGATAATAGGTCTATGTGATAGTCTTTTTTGATGTGGTCCGATCTCACAACCTTCACTCTCGGTTAGTACCGATAATTGAGTTGTACTTTTGTTTATTTAGATGGAACTTTTCTTGAAGTGGGCTGCTTTCTTGGAACGGCACACATGCAACAACCATGACTTCCTTGAGGTTTCACTTGTAAGATAAGTTTCCTTCACAATACATCCTTCCTTTTTTGTTGCACGGCTTATTTCTTCTCCTTGTGGCTGTTTCGTGTACATAACCGGTAGAAGTCAGCCAAAACTGACTTGGTCGTTACTTGTTTGAGTTGATATGGTTATGTTACAGTTTTTTTAGGTGGTCAGATCTTACAACCTTCGCTCTTGGTTAGTACCAATAATTGAGTTATACTTTTATTTATGTAGATGCAACTTTTCTTGAAGTGGACTGCTTTCTTAGAACGGCACGCATTCAGCCACCATGACTTCCTTGCGGTTTCGCTTGTAAGACAAGTTTCATTCACAATATATCATTTTTTTGTTGTGCGGCTTATTTCTTCCCCTTGTGGCTGTTTCGTGTATATAACCGGTAGAAGTCAGCCAAAGCTGACTTGTTCGTTACTTGTTTGAGCTGATAGGACTATGTTATAGTTTTTTTTAGGTGGTCAGATCTCATAACTTTCAGTCTTGGTTAGTACCGATAATTGAGTTGTACTTTTGTTTGTGTGGATTGAGCTTTCCTTGAAGTAGGCTGCTTTCTTGGAACGGCACGCATGCAACAACCATGACTTCCTTGCGGTTTCGCTTGTAAGATAAGTTTCCTTCGCAATATATCCTTTCTTTTGTTTTTGTAATGCTTATTTCTTCTCCTTGTGACTGTTTCGTGTACATAACCGGTGGAAGTCAGCCGAAGCTGACTTGGCTGTTACTTGTTTGAGCTGATAGGTCTATGTTATAGTATTTTTTAGGTGGTCAGATCTCACAACCTTCACTCTCGGTTAGTACCGATAATTGAGTTGTACTTTTGTTTATGTAGATGAAGCTTTTCTTGAAGTGGGCTGCTTTCATGGAACGGCACACATGCAACAACCATGACTTCCTTGAGGTTCCGCTTGTAAGATAAGTTTCTTTCACAATACATCCTTTCTTTTTTTGTTGCACGACTTATTTCTTCTCCTTGTGGTTGTTTCGTGTACATAACCGGTAGAAGTCAGCCAAAGCTGACTTGGCCGTTACTTGTTTGAGCTGATTGGTCTATGTTATAGTCTTTTTTGGGGTGGTCCGGTCTTACAACATTCACTCTTGGTTAGTACCAATAATTTAGTTGTACTTTTGTTTATGTAGATGGAGCTTTTCTTGAAGTGGGCTACTTTCATTGAACTGCACGCATGCAACAACCATGGTTTCCTTGCGGTTTTGCTTGTAAGATAAGTTTTTTATGGTCCAGATTTGCTGAAAACAGCGATTTTCAATAAATCTAAAAAAATAGTAAATTCCAAAAAATGTAAAATTTGGTCTCCAAACACATATTAATATGGAGAACAAGATGAATGGTTCGGATCGACCGTTAGAATTTTGAAAAGTTAAATATTGAGCCGTTGCACGGAGGGTCTCTATGATACGCGTTGCTTGCTAGCATATTCCTATATATATATATATGAGGAGGGTTCGAATGCACCCTATCATTTTTGTCCCTTTTTAAAGTCCAAATAGTCAATCCGAAGCGTTAGATGAGATCTATATATTAAGATGTGCTTGGAGACCAAATTTTACATTTTTTTGAATTTTTTTACTATTTATTAAGCCACTTTGAAAATCTCTGATCCAATGGTCCAGAAAGTGTAAAATCAGCGATTTTCAAAGTGGTTTAATAAATAGTAAAAAAATTCCAAAAAATGTAAAATTTGGTCTCCAAACACATCTTAATATATAGATCACATCTAACGATTCGAATTGACTATTCGGACTTTGAAAACGGAGAAGAATGATT
Organism: Carex rostrata; assembly: GCF_964058835.1. Taxonomy (NCBI): domain Eukaryota; kingdom Viridiplantae; phylum Streptophyta; class Magnoliopsida; order Poales; family Cyperaceae; genus Carex; species Carex rostrata. Next base: position 10,358,880 of record NC_135933.1, read on the forward strand.
TAAAAATTAGGGTGCATTTGGGTGCACAAAAATTTGGGTGCATTTGGGTGCACAAAAATTTGGGTGCATTTGAACCCTCCTCTATATATATATATATATATAGGGTCTGTCTAAATTGCTGCTGGCAGCATTTCAGCAGAGGTGCTGCCGGGGCTATATTTAGTCGTGTGATGTCCAAACAACAAATCCAAACCGTTAGATGTTTAATCTATATTATAATCTACTTGGAGACCAAATTTTACATTTTTTGGAATTTTTTTACTATATATTAAGCTGGTTTGGAAACCGCTGATTTCAGTAAATTTCTGCAGCATTGAAATCAGCGGTTTTCAAACCAGTTTAATATATAGTAAAAAAATTCCAAAAAATATAAAATTTGGTCTCCAAGTAGATTATAATAAGATTAAACATCTAGCGGTTTGGATTTGTTTTTTGGACATCATAAAACAAAAAAATGGATGGCAGAAATGATGCCGGCAGCAAATTAGCCACAGCCTATATATATATATATATATATATATATATATATAGTTAGGCTGGGGTGCTATGGATAGCATAGTGGCCTCTATGCTACGGCTCAATATTCGAGTTTTCAAAATCCAAACAGTCGATCCGAACCGTTCATCTTATTCTCCATATTAATATCTTCTTGGGGACCAAATTTTATATTTTTCTGAATTTTTTTTACTATTTATTAAGTATTTTACAAAATTGTTGATCCAACGGTGGCTGCACAAAACAGTAAAACCGTTGGATTAGCGATTTTCAAAGTGGCTTAATAAATAGTAAAAAAATTCAGAAAATTATAAAATTTGGTCTCCAAGCAGATATTAATATGGAGAATAAGATGAACGGTTCGGATCGACCGTTTGGATTTTGAAAACTTGAATATTGAGCTGTAGCATAGAGGCCACTATGCTATCCATAGCACCCCAGCCTAACTCATATATATATATATATATATATATATGTAATTAATTTGTGTTTAATTCTTGGTTGAGATAATCTTGTTTGATTAGTGCAAAATGTCTAGACACAAAAATAAATAAAAAATATGCAAATTTTATGAGTGTACATATATAGCTAATTATTAGTTGATATCAAAGTTAATTAAGCTTCTAGAGATGTGCTTTCTTTGGACCACTTCCAAACTGAGGATACTTGTCTGACTTGTCTCATGTACATCTTCTTTAATTACCAAAACTTTCTACTTCATATTTTTGTTCCTTTTGTTGAACAAAATTAGAATTTACAAAAATAAGCAAAGGTTAATATTTAGAATAAATATTTCCTTCCCCCAGTTTATTTCCCCCATTCATCCCTCAATTATTAATTATATGAGGGGACCACAACTTCCAGCACAAAAAGACAAAAGAAAATGTGTATCAGTCATTAATAATGTGGGGGACCGCTAATATTTGAAAAAATTTACAACTGATGCGCATAAATATGTATACTTATATACGCAAGTATTAACATCTAATATAGTAAGTATTCATATGTAAAATATCAAGTATTTCTTTAAACAATCTTTTTTATCACATACTCATTTTTTACACATTTTATGGTTTTTTTTTCTTACTTCAATGTCGCCTATATTTCTGACAATCTGTGAATTTTTTTGCGAATCTAAAGTCACAGACATTTTCTACGTAATTTTATCTTTCAAATGAGATCCATAATGAAGTACTTTTGAGTTGTCCGCCGCGCAAGTATTCATACTTGATATATTATATATTAACACCTGCGCGCATATGCATCCATATTTACACATGACAGTTGTAAAATCTATCAAATATTAGGTGGTTACCTAAGTAGTTAGTGATCTCCCATTTAATTAGCGGTCACCACAGGTAATGCATTACGAGGTATGAATACTTGCTCAACAAGATATGAATACTTACACAGCAACGTATGAATATTTGTATGACGAGGTATGAATACTTGCAAGATGGACAACCCGAAAGTATGTCATCATGGATCTCATTTGAAAAAAGAAAATTATGTAGAAGACGTCCATGATTTTAGATTTACAAATTTTCTCACAGACCGTCATAAATATTGATGAAATTGAACGGAGAAAAAAAAATCCAACTCTAAAAACATGTAAAAGATGTGTGTGTGATGTGTCCAGTTTTTTTTTTCGAAATTATTGGTATCTTAGGTATGAATACTTGATATATTATATATTAACACTTGTGCACATAGGTATCCATATTTGCACGCGTCAGTAGTTATTGACTGGGGAATGAATGAGAGAAATTGACTGAGGGATAGTTAGTTGATCCCTAATATTTAATGTAAGGAAAGGGAGCTCTGCTCTCCATACCTCTTGTGAATATAAAAACAACACTATTGACTTACTTTATACATGTATGCAAAAGGAATCTGATTTGCTACTGTCTAATTAATACTCTGATTAATGTTCAAGAATTAAACAAAACCAATGGACACTCACAATTAATTTATTCAAAGTTCTTTTCTTGAATCAAAACTAATTAATTAATATGTTCAATACATTTTGAGGAAATTAATTACGTATGAATTATATATGAAGTTGCTACATTAATTAATTGGGATATAATAGCACTCAACACCTTAATTCACTTGTCAAAATTTACAACAAAAATGCTACACATAATATTTTGATCCTACAAAAAAAAAAAAAAAAAATCTCCATCAAAAATTGTCTCTCTCTCTCTCTCTCTCTCATGATCGAGTTGATAACCATATTATAAAAAATAGCATGTAAAAGAGAATCAGTGCCGGCCCTGGTGCTGGGCAGCCAGGGCGACCGCCCCGGGCCCCAAAATTCAAGGGGCCTAAAAAAAAAAATTTTGCATATATTAAAAAAAAATAATCTGTATATATTAAAAATAAATAAAATATTAGAGCCCAAACTTTTCTATAAATAGGTATGATCTATTGGCATATCAATAAAAAAAATTGTATATATCAATATTGTAAATAACGGTATGCGTTTGTCGAACGGACGGAGTACCGTCAAGTGATTAATCGATATGCGGCCGATTAATCAGAATTATGCAGACAATTTTATATTTTTATTAAAATTATATGTATATATTCATAATTTATTAATAAAAATTATTTAACTCATCAAACTTATCAAATAAACTTAATTTAACTTAGTTTTATTATTATAACACGACACTACGCTTAACCAGTGTTTTAAAAGTCAGTTCTTATTCAGTATTTGGAAACCACCGCATACCGCATATAGGGTATATATGCGGCCGCATATACGGTTTTTATTCGGATTTATACATGCAGATTTTAAAATGAAAATTCATATTAATTTGTATACAAAGAAAGTATTTATGATTGACTGTATATTAAATTGATGATGAAATGTTAAAATATCGATCCTCATCTCATACTAAATGAAATACTGAAATATTCATATATTGATCTCAATTCGACCGAATATGCGGCCAAATATTCAAAACCGTATATTGGACCGAATACTCATTTTCTATTCAGATTCCAACCGAATACGAATATTCGGCCGAATAGACCGATTTTTAAAACACTGTGCTTAACAATACACACGCACTTTATATGTGTAAGCACCACATTTATTTAATGAAAAAATAAATTCAAGAATTAAGCGTTTTCAAATACTAATAATATATTATTTGAAAGACATGAAACATTCCAATATAAGAATCACTAAATTTAGTTTGTAATAACAAATTAATTTGATATATAAAGATTATGTACTAATTGAAAAAATTACATTAGTAAGTAAGAAAAATACATGGTATATAATAATAGAGGAATTAATCAATTAATTCAAAATAAGTAAGAAGAAAAAAACATATGTAAAAAAAATGGATGTATATCCAAGCACAAATAAAACTGCAATTCATGATTTATGAAACTTATTATCACACAGTCACAGAAAAGAACAATGTAAAATAAATAATCACTGGAATAAACAAAAATAAATGAGAATAAACGGACAATCAAACGAGAATAAACGGAATAATTGAGAATAATCGAGAATGATTAATTGAAAAAAATTAACTAATAGACCTTCGATAACAGTTTGACCGCCTGTAACACTGTGAACTTTTAAAATTCAGATTTAATTAAAATAATAAGTGGTTAAATCGAATAATATATATATACGTATATACGAAATTAGTGACGTGGATGGTGAAGAATAATTATACGATTAATTGTGTTAAGAAAGAGGAGCAATAGGTGTTATATAAATCATTTAATCAATATCGAACAAGTGAAGGGTTTATTTTGCAAAAAGACCACTTACAAGTGGGGGCCCTTGTCATTCTTCCCTCTTTCCCCTCCTTTCTTTCCTTTCCTGCGCCCCCACCCTTCTCTCTTTTTCCTTTGTTTCCGCCAAGAGAGAAAGACAACGAGAGAGTGAGAGAGAGTGAGAGAGAGACAACCCCAGTGACCGTATTGCCCGAAAAAGGAGATTTAGGAAGAGGAGCTCAAACCTCGCACATCCATCCGTTCCATTGGTAATTCCCCTATCTATTTCTCTCTCATTTCTTGATTCCGTGTTTTTAGGGTTTCGGTGAAAACCCGTAGAATCGTACCAAACTGATTATTCCGTGCCTTTGTTGTTTCTATAGCGTAAATTGATTGATTCCGTGTTCCAAAGTGCAACCAAATTTCCAATTTACGGATTTTCCCAAAAATTGATTAGGGTTTAAATTGTAAAAGTGCCGGAATTTAATAAATTGACCTATGGATAGATCCTAACGAGCACGGCTAGCCGGATTGACGAGCTTACCGAGTCGCGAGATCGCGGACCCTCTACGTGCCCTACATAACCAGGTGCGGGGGTTCACGGGATCTGTTTTGGGGTTTATTCGTAGAACTAAATAACGGTGCATATTATTATATTTATGTTGATTGCTTGATTTAAATAAACTGTGCATAGCATGTTGAATCTCTGATTGAAAGCATTTGTTGCCGCATTGCATTAATTGTGATATTAGTGTAATTGAATTGTATAACTGTTATGATTCTCATGTTGGTACGGTTTATCGATTGTTGATCTGTCGTTTTGAATAAGTGAGTGGAACCACAGTATGACTTGGATTGATTGTGTGAAGTGAACAGTGTATCATAGTGGAAAGTCTAGCTAGCTACTAGACTTTCATCCAGGACCCTTATGCGCATCTGGAGAATGGCCCTAGTGAACCCAGTACCGGTTGGGTAAGGGAAGTGCAGTGTAATTTTAGGTAGAACTGTGGTTCAGTGATTCAGTGAAAGTATCAGTGATTTCTTTTTGAGAAAAGTGATATTCTGTTGCATATTCGCGGAATATGCCCGTGTATATTTTAAGTGATGAATTGATGAGATTGTATGACTTGAAACCAGAAAATAGAACTGTTAAGCCGGAGGTGACCGATAGTTGATATCTGTACCTCATAACCAGACTTATATATATTATATCTGTGACACCAAATCTTTCTGGAAATTCGTTGATTGATGTTGATTTTTGTGAATTGAAATCCGTTTGGATCTATTCCCGGTACATGTGCATTTATTATTATTGGTGAATAAGTAAATAGATGCCCTATTGCTAGTGTATTTAGTTCTGGTGATGGGTTTCTCACAAATCCAGTAGCCCTTTAAATTCCGCACTGAGAAAACGGATGACAGGTTTTCTCACCCCCTCCCCTCGGGGAATTTTTCCCTTTGAATTGAAATGTGCAGGTAAACGCAAGTGAAGTGGGACTCGGGCTCGACGCGTGAGTTTAGGCCGAGCTAATAGGTTATGCCAAACCCTTTATGCCCATTTTGAATGTGTAGTTGAACCCGTAGTCGGTTATCTTGATGTATAGGTTATTATCGAACCGTATTATGTTATAAAACCCTAACGGTATGTTTTAAATTGTTGTTATTACTTAAATGTTGAAATTGCATATTAAATGTCATTAAAATTGCTAGTGAATGGGGAATAATTGCTTAATTATACGGGGATTTGATCGGGTTTGAAAACGGGGTGAAATTTCACGAAAATGGACAAAGGAATGAAAAACAGTACCCTTATTGCGGGCCGCAATAACCCTATTGCGGGCCGCAATGAGAGTAGACAGAGGGAAATTCGCAGATTAAAATCCAACCAGGTCATTGCGGGCCGCAATAAATTCATTGCGGGCCGCAATGAAAGGATGCAGAGGCCAACCAGGTCATTGCGGGCCGCAATAAATTCATTGCGGGCCGCAATAAATTCATTGCGGGCCGCAATGAATGGAGGCAGAGGCGATTCGCAGAGGCTGGAAATTTTGGAATTTGTTGCGGGCCGCAACAGCCCTATTGCGGGCCGCAATGGGTTCTGAAAAATGCTGTTTTGGGTATAACTTAGCCAAATTAAATCGGATTTGAACCAAACTTGTTTTAAATCAAATCATATGATAATTTGACTAATCTGGACCGTCGGTTAAAGGATTTTCATGCAATTTGACTTCTCCGAAATAAAATTTTCCAGGCTTTATTGAGCGGTGCTTCGTAACCTCAGACAACGCTCGCAGGGGGCTGCCGCCCCCCTGCCACCCCCCGCATACTCTTAGAAGCAGGCCCACTTACATAAACATAACAATTTATATATATATATATATATAAAACCGCATTTTTAAAACAGTGACACAAAACTGTGCGACCCCCTGTTCCGGGGTGTGACACCGCCGCTAACGATCAAAAAGGCATATAATCGGCCGTTAAGACCGTTTTTACAACACTAGTATATATAAAGGGTCCAAAATTTTCTTCCGCCCGGGCCACAAAATCTTCAGGACCGGCCCTGAAGAGAATCGATCAATTGTTATAATTAAATCTAAGAGAAAAGAAACATATATATCTTTTTTGGAAGAAAGCAGTAATTCTTTTCGCTGCAGCTATATCAACAATTATTTCAAACCGCAGAAGATGAAATTATAGTTGTATATAGATTATGGTCCCCTGTAGACTGTAGTAGTCTAAAAAATTTCAATACTAACTTATGATACAATCTTAGATTCTACCAATAAGAATTCAAGGTTCATTTCACATTTAATAAAACAATGAGATATATTCTATTTGCTATCCTCGGTATATATTATATACATGTACAAATATATGCCTCTAAGTGGCTTAACAAAACAGTAAAACCGTTGGATTAGCGATTTTCAAAGTGGCTTAATAAATAGTAAAAAAATTCAGAAAAATATAAAATTTGGTCTCCAAGCACATATTAATATGGAGAACAAGATGAACGGTTCAGATCGACTTTTTGAATTCTGAAATTTTAAATTTGAACCGTGTGTATTTCGACCCATATGCTACCGAAAGCACATTAGCCTATCTCTCTCTCTCTCTCTCTATATGAGATAGGCTAATGTGCTTTCGGTAGCATATGGGCCGAAATACACACGGTCCAAATTTGAAATTTTAAAATTCGAAAAGTCGATCTGAACCGTTCATCTTGTTCTCCATATTAATATGTGCTTGGAGACCAAATTTTACACTTTTCTGAATTTTTTTACTATTTATTAAGCCACTTTGAAAATTGCTGATCCAACGGTGGCTTAACAAAACAGTAAAACCGTTGGATTAGGGTTATTAGCAACAAAAGTTCTATATATATATAGAGAGAGAATACAAACAATCTCTCTCTCTCTATATATATATATATTTATCTAAAAGGCTAAAAGTATAGATGGAAGATAAATATTCAGTGGCATAGAAGGAAGAATCGGTAAGGGAGCTGTATGGAGAGCCTTTTTGAAAAGCAATTCATTTGATATCATATCAAGTGTGGCAATAACCCGTGAGCTGCAAGGTGTTTGAAGTGTGGACTGAGCTCTCTGTCTTTCATTACACCATTTCAACCATCATGACAATTTCACATTCAATCTCAAATTAAAGGAGAGCTGAGAGAAGGGGAGGAGTTTTCTTGATAGTACTATACTTTTTTGCAGAGAGAGAATATATATATATTTTTTTTTTGTTTTTGCAAGAAACCCTCTTTCCCATTCTTTTTTTTTATTTGGTGAACAAATAGTAAAAATAATTAATAATTAAATAAAATAAAGAAATCAAACGAAATGCTAAAAACAAACAACCTTGATAATATGAAAAGTGGGATTGCGCACGAGATGACACGTGAAGAAAAAATATTAATTAAGTCCAACCTCATATTTTATTTCCATGCATATATTGTGTACAAATTTGATTCCATATATTTTTTCTTGGGTCAATTTTAATTTCTATTCTCGAATGACCACATAACACATTTAATTCAGGCTGAATGTAAATTTCCATTCCACCAAAATTCTCACAAATTGTCACGAAAAATTGGTCTAAAAGGGTGACGAGAAGGGAAGGAAAAGGGGAAGGCTTACCGAATTCATATCATGATATGTATTAACGCACTGTTTGAGTTAAAGTTTGATATATATATATATATATTATTCATTTCATATTATAACGTATCTTAAAGGTCTAAAGGAGCATTAATTGTGCATTACAAACGTACGTAGGCCAGATTGGTCCAGAGCTAAACTCAAATGGTGTACGTGTTAATTCAAAAGATACGGATACTCTAGCTACCAACTAACCTGACCGTGCTCGATTAATTACTTGTTCAAGATGATAAAATCGGAAGGTAATTAAGCGGATATATAGAAGGAGATCAATGGAGTGCAGGTGAAATTAATTAATTAATGTGTTTACTTCAGCGTTTTTTCTCACCGACGACACTCATCACTTGGAAAATCAGAGTATAGAGATGACTTCTTCACTTACTCTTAATTTCTATCTAACCTTTTTTTTTTTTTTTTCTTTCTTTATATGCTTGGTTCTGAAACACAATTTTACCGGTATCGTGATATTTAGCATTTGAAACTCATGTATTATTTATGTATTTTAGTTTATTTTTTCAAAGAGAAAAAAGGTAGTTCTTCGAAATAGAATTAAGGTGCTTTGGATTTTCATTTTTTTTTCCGGCACTTGTGTTCAAATGGCCGGTAGAAAGAAATTGGTAAGTGTTGTCCTTATCAATATATATTTCTTCCAATAATATATATCAACTTTATAACTAATACCTCTTAATCACATCCTATTTTTTTTCTCTAATTTTATAAATTGAAAGTCTTTTTTTTTCCTAGTTTCTTGTGCACGTTTCCAGAGAAAGAAAAAAGTTTCTCCTTTATTTTGTAATTAATACAATTTCAGGAATATTATAATGGTTTTGCAATTAACTTAGCATTAATTTTTCATTTAAATTTGACAATTGTAATGAAGATGCACTAAGGTGGGTAGCATGATTTAAAATGGTAACAGTAAAAAAAATAGATCAATTTAACTATTGGTTGGAATCATATATAGATTCCTTAATAATAGAAGAAGAAGATATGCTAGAACTTCGTAACACAATGCAGATATTTATGCAGAAAACACAGGTAAACTTGTGGATGTTATAGAAAAGATCTGAAAAGAGACTATGGCTATTTTATGTCTGCAACAGAAGCACAAAATTATGGTATTATTGATCGCGTAGCAAATTTCAAAAAAGAAAATGAATAAAATCCTGAGTGATGCCGCGTGAAACCATCTCTGCTTTATTTAAACGAACCTCAAATCACCTCATCTAGCAATTGTAGCAATCATTGTTGGATCAATTCAACGAAGATAAACAAAGAAAGAAAAAAGAATCATCAATGGCTTTCTCAAACCAAATTATGACTTTGGCTCTTGTTTTATCCCTCGTCGTTGCACTTCCTTCAGCTCTATGTTTGTATCTAATTCTTTGTTTCTTAATTTACCATCTTGATCTTGATTCTAAATAATACAAGATTATTAGCAACAAAAGTTCAATTGTTTGTATCCTCTTTAATTATGTATTAGTGTTATTAGAAAATGAAGAAGCGAGCCATTGACAGTTGTGTTATTTTTACATGAAATATTTTAGGGAAAGAGATTTAATTATATATCTACACTCTCAAATTCTTTTAGTTATCGATGTATTCTCTGTTGTTGTTGTAAGCAATCTTTTGATTAATTTGCACGAACCAACATTAACCTGTAATAGGACACTCACCATCTTTAATAGGTGATTTTTTTTTTCATATTTTTGCTCGTGTTGGATTGGGCTTGTCAGGTCCAATTACTGTCATCCCGTTTTTTCTTACCAGTGCTTGTTTTATTGATAATTTATTGTTTAATATGGAAATCTCTTCAATACTAAATTTTCCGCATCTTGTTGTTTTGAATATGCATTTATTGTATTAGTCTACCTATTACTTACTGCTTTGAAAAAATATATATATATTACCTTGGTGTTTAGAGCAAGCTAGCACTGTATTCTCAAAAACCTTAATTCTAGTAGAAACAGAAACAGGTGTAATTCAATTGTAGATACTAGATACTTCGCATGAAAATAATTTGACTGTTTAATTTGTTATCTCTGCATTTTTGCGTATGGAACACACAAATATGGACCAATCTGAGCTTCCTATTCAATCTGACTTTTTACATCAATGAGGTGTTGTTGTAACCTCACTTAATTTTACTTAGTTCGTTATGGAATAAAACAAAATTAGGAAATGAAGAGAGAAGAAAGCAGCTTTGGGTGTATCATTTGCTTCTGCCCCCTTTTTTTTCCTCTAGACTCTACTCTAGTATATCACCTAAACAATGCAACTCCCAATCACAGTCGTGCAATATACCTATTAACAACTATATATATAAATATGTCATTTAGAGAGTAATCACGCTTGCTTAAAAGAAGACTGACTGATAAGACAAATACATCTGTTAACATTACACTTGTGATTATTACATTTCCAACCATAATTCCACTGCAATTCCCAAAATGACCTTACACAAAACACTTAACTTAAACCCCTATTAAGTTGTAATCAATCAACCAATCACAACCAAAAACTGTTAAAACATGTATCAGTTAGAAAGCAGGAGCGAGTCTTTTCAAAACCTCAAGAATGCCGTAATAATAATTCCACTGTGGACGCTGATGTGGTGTAATAGCAGATTGCCCAAATGGGTTTTCCTTCACAAATTCTGGAATGTTCTCAACTGCAGCTATTTTTTCTAAATATATCCTCATTTCTCCACCTCTACCTGCTCATAACAAATTATGAATTATAAGAATTAACCAATAAGATCATGCATTTATTATTAACATTTATTATTTTGCAAATGAAACAAGTAACAAACTAACCCAAGGAATTGTCCTCTCTGTTGTAGAATGTGTATGGATGTGGAAAAATCGCTGTGTAAGGCTGCAATAGAAATTTAACAAGTAATAATTAGAAACTATTAAACATTGACAAATTGATCCTTCATACTAGGTTTGGAAATCATGAACATATATATATATGCACAATTGTGATCATTTTTGCTTTACTAATCCTTGTAACTCAGTAAGATGTTGAGATAAATTGCAAATTAAATGAAGCTGTTGGTATTCTCAGCTGTTGCTGTAAGTAAAAAAAGTAAGAAATAAAAAAGAGTTGTAGGTCAAGCAACATACAGGGTTACGCAAGGCCTTGCAAGGAGAATCGTCAACAAGAAGCGTATTAGATGGTGTAAATCGCCCATTTTCCCATGGCAAATTAGCTTCAACCTTTTCCCACAGTTTGTTTAATTCTTTAAAAAATAAGGGCTTTTTTTCCACGGTTTTGAACTTTGTATATGTGCATTTTGATTGGTCCTGTGAGTAATCAAGGCAAATAAAATGAAAAAAATATCAATACAACTCAAAGAAGAGAATGTAAAACATATATAAATGAAGACTATAAATAAATGTCGAGTACCCAACAAAATAATAGCTTGTTTTTCATTTCTCCAAAAAGATGGTGGACAGCTTCCACTAGGTTATACCTACAGAATCAGAATAATAAAAAAAAAAATATACCAGTAGGAAGATCAAACTTATGTTGAAAATCAAGACTAGCCGAAACACAATAGATCTGGTGCTTCAAGAAAACGCATACCTGCTTCTATATAGTATTTATATAATTCAAAGATCGAACTTACTGCTTTCTTGATGACCAAACTCCAAATTCAAAGTTTGCGAAACAAAACTTGAGAAAATCAACACAGAAGGGCCTCTTGAAACCTGACAGACATAAAAGAAGAGAAAATTAACACCAAATACATTAATCTGTAGTATAAAAATTAAAGGGTAATAATTGTTTTGTTACCTAATTTGCCGCTGATTTTGAAATCTACATATTGTTCATATTTATAATCTGAAGTAATATCAACTAATATCCCATTTATATCAAGAACAAGAAGATTTTTCTTGCATGGTGGCAGCAATTCTTTGCACAAAGGTACATTATTACTATAAGTAGATGAAGCAGCTTCCTTTGGATTATACTCATGTCACGATGACATAATATCTTTTTCATCACCTTCCCTTTTCTTTTTGGTGTTCCCTCCCTCATGACTGCCACTCCATGTATCCTTTTCACCTGTTTGTAAAAAGGTAAGAAAATGTTAAATCAAGACACAAGTATCACCTATTTGCTCATAGTTAGCTATATATATATAATGGGCTGATTGGTATGGTAAGAAAGACCTTGTAATCACCAACCTGGTTTCTCTTCTTTCTCCTTGTGTGAAAGCGAAACTAGATTTCTATCTTCTTCTACTTGAGGTTTATGCCTAATGATTTCTGGGAACTAAGAATCATGCCTGGAGTTGTTTCCAGATATGTCTTTCTCTTTCTCCAAGCAGAGAGGTGCTTCTTTAATATGTTTTTGTTCACAAACTGCTATACTAGCATCATTAGTCTCTGCTTTTCTAGATTCTCCCTTGTTGGCACCATGACCTGTCATTAAATTGATTTAGCTGAATTTCTATTCTTAGTCTTCAGTCTTTTATTTTAAAGGTGATATGTAATACATAGTAGGAAAGGAAAGGTATTCAATTCACTTGAGATATTTTGATCTGATTACAAAATTTAAATGAGAATATATATATGAACAAGCTATCATTAAGTTGTACGTACATTTAATTTCTCAAGGAAATTAAGCTTGTTAACTCTATAAGATTGACTAAATCAATTTATGACCATCTAATCTATTTCCTCTTGAATGGTGTGTACATACCTTGCAACTCTTCTTCTCCTTCTGTCCTCGATTGTGTTGGTGTTAGTCTTAGACTAGTAGGATCTTCAAAAGATGCATTTATCTTGCACTTCTTCTTCTTCTTCTTCTTTAAAGAAGTATTTACAACTTCAGTTGGGCCAGCAAAGTAAACAACTGGTTGCTTAGCAGTATGAGTATCGGTATCAGGCCGCACTTGATTTCTATCTTCTACTTGAGGTTTATGCTTAACCTCGGATGGAAGGTCAGAACAGGAGCCCTTTGTCTTTTTTTTTTTTTTTTTTTCTTCTCTGTCAAAACTCCTGTACCAATTGTTTGAGTCACCTCTAACAAAGATCCATCCTTTGTACTTTATTCGCCATCTGTTCTAATTGCTTTCTTCTTTGCATCATCATTTTTAGCTTTCTTCTTTGCTGGTCCTTCTATACCACACAAACACACACACACTTTGGTTAATTAGCATCTTTAATCGCATCTCATTACTCATCTTCATCTCTTCCTTGATCAGCAATTTGGTTGATTTGGGTGTATAAATTGTACTATGATTGCAGAAATCAAAAGGTATTGTGTCTAAAGCTTAATTAGGCTTTAAATGGGATATGGGCAAAAGTCAAATACCTTTGTTTGTTTGTTTGTGTGTATAAATATCAATACCTTTGTTTGTTTGTTTGTTTGTTTGTGTATATAAAGGTACCTTTGGGCAGAGTCGTCGAGAGAGGGAGGTGGAGGAAGACCAAAGTCGCCTCAGCGATCGAGCAGCGGAGGCCGGAGGGATGGAAGGCGATATGAAGCGGCGGCTCAGCAGGAATTGCGCAAAACCCTTTATCGGGTTAAGGGGGTTTAAGGGTTTAGCAACTCGGGGTTTAAGGGTTGGGGTCCACATGTAAGAGAGAGTGAGAGAGAGGGGAAAAGGAAAAAGAAAAAAGAGTTTAATTAATGGAGGGTGGAATCCAGCTGTAATACAAAAAGAGAGAAAGAGAGAATGGTTAATTCCATTAGAGTTGCCATTACAATGCACAATTTCATTGATAAAGGAAAGATTTTGTGAAAGGATTATAGAAAAAGGAACCCTCATCCTTGTTCAATTGAGTCGTATAAATAAATTGTCATGCTCATCCTTTTTCAATTGAGTTGTATAAATAAATTGTCATGATCATTTTGTTCAGCTATAGAAATTAATTGTCGATTCCTCTTTCCTTAAATTTTTGGTTCCTGACAGGATCTTCTATTCTAATACAACTGCACAACAATCAATTACAATTTTGTAAGCTTCTATGAAGAAATCACAAAAATATAATATTAATCTTTAAATATAATCAACATATGCACACATACATTGCTAATTCATATAATGACAAAGTAAATATTTTATTTTAACAAAAATTTCCAGGTGCCAGTTAGAAAACAAAAATTACCAAACTGTAAAGTAACATAATATCAATTTGTTGCTTCTTTACCGTCTCACTTGACGATAATGATAGTGGTTTTACTTTATTTAATAATTTAACACGGATATTTGTTGGTCTACAATTAATATTTTCTTAATTATAAAAAATTACATAAATTACAACTTTTTGGTACCAATCAAATAATCTGTCTTATTTTGATTAAATACATCTTTTCAGATGTAAAAGTTTAAATTTAGTTAAAAACATACTTGCCACACGTACAACCATATCAATTACAATTAAAATTGAACCATAATTAGTATGTATATCCAGCGGAAAATTTTCAAATTTATGCCCAGATGTGGGGGCCATTGTTTTGGCGATGCTAGGCCGTTGATGGCATAGATATATTTGATGATTACTTTCCATAAATATAAAATTAATATAAATGAAAATAGGGAAACATGATCTTTGAACAATATTATATAAACATGATCTTTGATCACTTTCTTTCTATTCCACAGGCAGCATAGTATCTAAATTTAATTTTGATTGAATTTTGAAGAAGGCATAGATTGGTGCTCTCTACCCCGTGTTCTGAGAGTTATAAAAGAAAAAAAAAATTTATTATATGATATGATTCACGCTAAAGCATATGGCACCTCTTTCGACTCTCTCTGATTTTGAGATCCACACACAGGGACTGCATGTGATCAGGGGCAGATTCAGAATTTCAATCATGATAGGACACTAATTGGATTTAAAATAATTAATTAGGTTCAAATCCATTAACTAATTGGCTACTAGATAAAAACTTATTTTGTATAGAAAGTTGGAAAAAAGTTGATAAGAATTATTTTTTTCAAAAAATTATATTCCATATGCATCTATGCTTTTGTTATTAGCTAAAATAGTCATTAGTTTTTAAGTTTCAAAATCTATAACCAAAAAATAATTAAAAATACTAATTACAATAAAAAAAAATTGCTTCACACCAATAAAGTAAAAATTGTAAACAATAGTTACAATACCGTTTGATCTCTAAAAAAATATTTTGTTCAAAAAAACAAAAATATGTAGAAGTTATGAATAACAATTAAAAAAAATACAAATATGCAAAACAAAATGTGAAAATGGATGTTCCAATGAGTGAAGAAATGGAGATGTGATAAAAAGTTAGATACTTCAATCTCTAAATATTTTCAATCTCTAAATAGTTACAATACCGTTTGATTTCATTTATCTATATTTTATTATTTGGACCCAACACATAAAAATCCATCTACATTAGTCTTCAATGAATTAATGGTGTACATACATCAAGTCTAAATGGACAAAGAATGAAATGAGAGCTTTCTTCTCCAACAGGCTTCACTAAAATTTGATAGAAAAAAATGGATTTCAGCTGCAATAGAGAAAGAATAAAAATGATGGCGAAGAGAGACTCAATTCTTGTAAATTAGATTGTCGGGCTTATTACAGATTTAGGGTAGGGTAATTATATTTTCCAATGTAGGGCAAAAGTCTGAAACGCAGTTCTTGTGAACTAATTTTGGATTTTCAGAGTAGGACAGTTGCCCTACCCTGTACTTAACTGGATCTGCCCTTGCATGCGACAACTTTATTGAGCTGCAGTACTATCACATTTCAGTTTGCTTCATCTCCGTGTAACTAAGCTAGATCATTCATTCTAAATTGGGATTTAAAACCAATCTATTTTAATATTATTCGTGAATATTGTTGAATAATTAATTTTTCATTAGTCTATTTTTTTTTAATATATCATATTATTTGAGATTTTTTTTATTCTCTTATAATATATTCCGTTGCAATCCACGGACACGGGCACAATGCTAATATCCTTGTAATGTAGCAATGTAATCCATTTCCTTCAGTTTTAATGAATTACTATCTACAAGATGAAGAAAAAAATATTTATTATTGCCAAACTAAATTTATAAAATTACAAAATTATGCATAAAATTAATTGTTGAATGTAATAGTATTACAACCCAAGACTAACTATGAAATTAATTTAACACGAAATATACTTTGTTCCGGAGAAAAAGAAATAATTTGTTTAATATATATAATCAACTAAGGCATCCATTTTGGTGATAACGATAGTTCTATTTGATATTTATTTCTTATTTTTCTTCATTAAAATAGGGTCAGAAGAGAAGGAAATTAGTCCCAAAATTTGTGGGATTACGGTTTAACTCTTGATATTTTATGGAAACTATTTAGATATGCAAAGCACAAATCTCAGAGGAATCTATGCGCTCAAGAGCAAACCATTCCATGTTTGATACTGATGCCTCAAAAATTAATCAATTTGATTAATAGTACTAAGACACATGGATATACAAATAACTTTCAAATTATGAATTATACTAATAAAAAATAGAAGTGAAAATAATATAATTATTTATTTTTACAATTTCTTTATATACCTAAAAAAAGAAAAAAAAAAGTGTACCGAAAATTATATTTTGTCCAGGAGATGTACCGAACCTCATGTGACCTTGTTGCTGTGAAAATGTCACATGAGTTATACTAGATCTAATTTTCGGTACATTATAGGATGTACCGGCAATTTTATCTGATACTTATATATTTTTAGAAGAAAAAAAAACACATCATTCGCTTCCACTAAATATCATTTTTTTATTTGCTAAAACAAATTCAATCTACAATATTTGACTATAATAGGTTTAAAATAGAAATTTGCAATTTCTTCGTGTTAAGCCCGTAGCTACAAATGGGTCAAATGACCCGGTCCATAACGACTTCTTTTCCGGAATCTATTTAATGATAGTACAGCTGCGAGCCTAATTAATGAAGCCTTTAATTCAGTTTGAATTTAATATATGTTTCTTCCTTTAGATCTATGACCTTCAAGTTCAACGCATTAAATGTGTTCCATTTATTTATTTATGTGTTTCGTTTCCAATTATTTATGATATTCAGCTTAAATTAAATATGTTCATGACGTTAGAAGATTTAAAAGTAAAAATTTTGCCTCATCTATCATAATTAGGGGTGCAAACGGATCGATATTTCGGATCTGTATCTGAAAATCAGATACAGATATCCGATATCCGTGCGGATATGGATACGAATATGTAAAAGTATGCAAAATATATAATTATATGAAATTATTAAATAGAAAGTTAGTAATTAGTAATAATTTTAATTTTCTTTGAAGTTTTCTTGGATTGATTTATCATGTTTGAAAATTTGAGGGTTAAATATA
The DNA here is from genome assembly GCF_964058835.1 of Carex rostrata. NCBI lineage: Eukaryota > Viridiplantae > Streptophyta > Magnoliopsida > Poales > Cyperaceae > Carex > Carex rostrata. Next base: position 10,376,636 of record NC_135933.1, read on the forward strand.
TAAAAAGACATACTTAAAATAAAGAAGAAAAAAAGTGACCAAATAACTTGGGCCACGCGGCCAGTGTTGAGTGAATTAACACTCAGCTGCCTGAATACTTCTTAATTAGAAATCCTTCTCTCTATTCGGAAAAGAAAGAAAATAGCAAAGTAAAATAATAAAAAAGAAAAGAAAATGAGAAGTTTTTTTTTTTCCTTGAGCTTGCTGATTGAGCTTTAGCGATTAGAAATCGTTGGTTGTGTGATACTTCCTTTGAGTGCAACTTCTCTCTTTTTATTTCTTATCTGATATAAACTCTATAGCATAAAAGATCACTTTCAACCCTTTGGTTGCTCTTAATATATATAGTTAATTTGTTTGTGATTTGTGGTGGATGGAAGAGTAACTGTACATCATGAATTGTCCCGGTTTGAAGTTAGAACCAAGAATCCAAATCAATGATTGATCGATGTTAATTAATGTCATTTCTAAACAGTTGGTACTGGATATCGGTTCAGTTATGCTAATCTTAATACTTGTTAACCTAAGTCTCTCATTCTTCGATTCTCATGTCTTACCCACTATTATGGTTACAGGGATTAGAATTGTGAAATTAGAAGAAATAGAGGGGTTAACCTATTAAATTTCCATGAGTTAGTAATAAAGCTTGTCAGAAGTACTACAATGCATAATATGTAAATATTGAATACATGACTCGTTGAAAAAAAAAATCTAAAGAAAAGTAAAAAGTTATGAAATTGGGTCTTAGGCTCGGCTATAAATTAATAGCAGTAAATAAATTAGGAAATCAATAGATAAATGAAATTGGGTATCATACTTGGACTTTGGATTTGGAGATTGATTACTGCAACTTGTAGTGAACAGTGGACTACTATTGCTATTATTGCTATTATTGATATTATTGCTAGTGTTATTATTATTATTATTATTATTGCTATTATTGCTAGTGTTATTATAATTGTTATTGTTATTGTACTTTTTGAATTTTTTCACTATCATTCCCATTTGCAACAATGCACTTGGAATTGTGTAATTATTTGCAATAGTTATTTACATTACAATGACTTGATTTTTTTTTTGTATTAATTGTTTGATAAAGATTCGCTATAATATGATTTATAAATCTTGTATGGTTTTAGTTTTAAAAATTCAGCTACTATAGATCAAATTTTTGGCTCTAATTAAAAATAAAAGATAATATAAATCGGTCATTAATCAGAAGACATCTAAATTGCTCCACCTAAGATAAGATAAGATAAAATAGAGAAGATTCTTAAGAAAAGATCTCACGATTTTGGACCTTTCTTTGTGAGTTGCAATCAATTTTTGTTTTTAATACAAGTCTAATTTTATACTTGATCTTACTTGAATTAAATTTAAAACAACAAAACTACAAGAGTCTAAAATCATGAGTTCATATCAAAAACCATAGTAGTGTTCACAAAATGATAAGATGAAACTTACCAAAAATTTGATAAAATTAATTAAGGTAACTCACTCTCATAAAAGTCTAACTTGCATTGCTATGCAAGTTCTTGCACTTGTGGTACTTGTGATCTCATCTAAATTTTCTAAGTTCTACCCCTATAATCTTGCTTCAGAGAAGTCTTGTCTTTGTAATCCGATTTTTTTTATTATTATCCAAAATTAATAATAAATTTCAGAAAATATCAAATTTTGAGTTTAGATCAGGAGTCAAATACCAAATTTTGAGTTTAATCACAGAACAAAAAAATTTAGTTGCATTTCGGGTTCCAAATTCATATGTTGGTTTCTTAAACAAGGAATAATGATATATCCAGCATGAGCGAATCCATTCTCTGTTTGTTAGAAGATTATAGACTATTCTAAAACAGTGATTTGACATTTGTCATTCTATCTAAAAGATAATAAAAAAAAATTCAAACACATATAATATTTAGTCTTCAAGTACATTTTAATACGGAGATCATGTTGAGCGATTCAAGACTGTTTGTCTAAAAAAACAGTAATAATAATGTGAGGCACAATAGAGGCATGAAAGACACTTTTATGAACCAAATATACATGCAACACTGTAATGAGTGAGGTGTGAATAAAGTGTGAATTAACATTTGATTAAATAAATAATTCTTGTGTTTATTTAATTAATTGTTATATATTATTTGTAACATTATTAGATTAGAAATGAAGTAATTAACTTCATCAGTGAGATTTGGGCCGGCCTGCTCAAGATTCCAACACAAGTACATAACATATAGTAAATTACAAATAATTTAATTGACTATTGATTGCTTGATAAATCGTGAAGATGTAGAAGCTAAGCTCGATCACTTGAAGGATATCTGAGGTACTTGTTTTATATACCTTTACTAAAATATTTTTTGGGAGGTGACAGCAGCAGCCAGCAGCTAGCCCACAGAAAAGAACTATATAATTAATTAAGCTAAGTACTTAATTATTTAGACTAGATTTTTATTTTTGAAAAAAAAGTGGAACGAACGGGCAACTGGATTCATAATTAACTAACCTAAATTTCAGAACCAAAATTAGTACGCGAGTAATCACCAGAAATTAAATATTCATTTTACAAAAAACATTAATTTGTTTAGATATATATCGATCCTAATCCTATGATTAATGATTATTAGTTAGTGGTCATGAAACCATTGTGTTACATGTGTTTGCCTCTTATTTGCCGTGCAGTAGTCGGCTCCATCATTTGCCACGTCATCGACCTTAATTTCATCAAATGGAATTGCATGCTTTTCAGAAATCCATAATATATATATATATATATAGAGAGAGAGGAGGGATCAAGTTACAACACTTGAAAGTTACAACAAAGTTACAACATCATTTTTTTTCATTTTCAAAGTCCAAATCGTCGATCCAAACCGTTAGATATTCAATCTATATTAAAATGTGCTTGCAGACCAAATTTTACATTTTTTGAAATTTTTTTGCTATTTATTAAGATGGGTACAAAATCGCTGTTTTTATTAAAATTCTGCACCATTAAAAACAGCAATTTTGTACCCATCTTAATAAATAGCAAAAAAATTTCAAAAAATGTAAAATTTGGTCTGTAAGCACATTTTAATATATATTGAATATCTAACGGTTTGGATCGACGATTTGGACTTTGAAAATGAAAAAAAATGATGTTGTAACTTTGTTGTAACTTTCAAGTGTTGTAACTTGATCCCTCCTCGTATATATATTATATATAGTCGGTAGGCTCATTCAGGAACTTTTAAGAATTCCTGGTACAAGAACTAGAATTAGGGTTTAGAGATACAAACGTACAAAAGGATAAGGGCAAAATAGTCGAATTAAATAAAAGAAACAAAAACACACACCAAGTGGCAGGTTTCTATGGCACCGTACCATATAAGTACCTAAACAACTCTATCACCAAGTTCATTTTTTTTTTTTTTTTTTTTCTAATTTTGGGACATTTCCTATATATATAAATTACTACAATGGAGGATCAATAGGAATCATCAGGTAGAAGTGTAAGCTAACATAGTGGATCCTGGCAACTTTAATTTTTCTTAATTTTGCTAAAATTGTTCTAAAAAAGAATTATGATTTTGGTAATACCAGTCTCTATTAAAATTTGAAATACAAGGTAACATGTCTTGTTTGCAAATAGCATAAGTTCATTCTAAAAAATGTGAATGATTACAACGAGATCATGAATATGTAAATCTACAGTTAGAGAAAAAGAAGTGTTGTAGTAATTAATTTTGAAAATGACTTTTTGAGACAAGAATTTTGGAAAAAATTCAGAGAGAACATTTTTTATTTTTATTGAAGAGAAAAAGATATTTCTCATACCTCTTGCCCAATTCATGCATGTTCGTTTGGGCCCCATGTGCCGCCACAAGGTTGTATTAGCCTTCAGCTTCAAATGATGCGAAGAATTCTGCAAAACTTCTCTTACATTTGTGTTCCCCCTCTACCTTTATCACCAAACTAAATTTTCAAGTCAAAAGTAAGTATGTAAATTGCAATAAGATAGTAAATCCTTCATTCTGTAAATAGCATTTGTTAATTCAAAGAAAAAATAATTACAATATGCAGGGGGGGGGTATATAATTTATTTTATTTATTCATCTGTTATCATAATTTAACATATATGTATAATTTTGATCATCATGTCATAATTTTCGTACACTTGTGAATATTTCCTGTGCGAGATTGAAGTGGATCTATGTATACGTATGGTATATATGGATCTAAAAACCAAGTACGTGCATGCTAATATATAGTTTATTTAATTTGGATTTCACAGATAATAATTAATACAGAAACCATATGAGTTCAAGTAAATTACATTTTATTTTAAATATATTAATACATACTGAGAATTGAAGTACAGTATACTAGTGCACCTACCAACAGCCAACAGCCGTATGTGACTAGTGATAGGCATTGCTTCATTTTAATAAAATAAAATATAAAATTTAATTTTATGCTACAAATTGAAAAAATAGGTTTGACTTTGAACGCATCGTTCCAGGTGGAAAGTATATATAGTGGCATTCATTAATTCCATGATATGATATGTGTGATCATAATTAAGGTTGACGACTTTCTCATGGCTTAATTCGAACTGATCATCATCGTGCATGGCCCAAATTGATTTCATCCGCTCTAAAGACACTAGCTAGCTAACTTGTGGAAATTAATTAACTGCGGAAAGAAGATCGATGATGCTTGGAAGTTGGAACTGCAGATCTAGTTCTAGAGTGCTTTCGCATGGCCCTTGTCCTTGTCCAATATATATATTGCTTTTTTAATTAGAACATCTAGCTACTTCTATTCATATATCTAATATCGATCTCCCTTGTCCAATATATTTATCAGTTTCAATTTGTTGCACGTGCCCTTTGCATTCGTCATTAGGTGAAACTTAATTAAGTTCGTTGCAAATTAAAAGAACCATAAGCACTTAAAAAAAAAATACTTGGACCCTCATTTAATAATGTTTACAAATTGTATAAGCAGAATCAGAAAAAATTCCCAATTTTTTTCAACGTTAGAATTATCTACACATATTAAAAAAAAAAAATCCTATAGTTAGATATATATCGTTCAATCTTTCACAAAATAAAATATACTAGTAAAACCATTGGTGCATTGAAATTTGAAAAGAGCACAAACCAATTTAATTGAGATGGAATTAATAAACAGGCGACACGCTGAAGCTAGCACATCAGCTAAAGGGGTGGTAATGAGCTAAAAAGGTGGCAATGATCTAAAATACGAAAAATACAATGGTCACAATCAATGTTATTAAATGCGATTCTTATGCAGTATACAAAAAGTCACTGCATATCGCATATACATATTATTATTCGGATTTATGTATACAAAATTAAAAAATAAGAATTCAAATATATATGTATGTATTTGAATTTATTTTCATATAAATTCATGCAACAAATATAATGCCACAATACACAAGATGTGTGTGTGCATCGGTCACTGACTTTAGTACTTCACAATATATTTATATATGTTTTAAAGGAATATAAAGTGCAACCAATTTATTTCTAAGGTCCTTAATTTGTTTTAGGACTTTAAAAAATTACAAAAAGTGACTAATTTTTTTAAGTACTACCCCAATAAATCGAAATTAAATAAATACCACCGGGTTTAGTAAATTTAAGATTCCGCCACATTCGCGAAATGAATTTGCACACCGACCTGTTTCCGACTGACCCGTCGCCTGACCCGTTCACAAGACCATTCTGCGAACCGACCCGTTCCCGACTGACCCGCTGGAGAGACCCGTTCTCAAAATGAATTTGCGGACGGATCCGTTCGCAAGATGGTTTTGCGAACGGGTCATCGGTCAAAATGAAGACCCGTTCTCTCTAAGAAGAGCAGAGTTCAAATCCACCACGTTCGCCGAATGGTTTTGCGAACGGGTCATCGGGAGCGGGTCAGGTCGGGAGCAGGTCAGTCGAGCGGGTCAGGTCAGAAACGGGTCTCTCCAGCGGGTCAGTCGGGAACGGGTTGGTTCGCAAAATGGTCTTGTGAACGGGTCAGGCGACGGGTCAGTCGAGAACGGATCGGTGCGCAAATTCATTTCGCGAACGTGGCGGAATCTTAAATTTACTAAATCCGGTGATATTTATTTAATTCTGATTTATTGGGGTGGTACTTAACAAAAAACCGGTGAATAAGTTGTGCATTATCAAGATAGGCCCAAAATACATTGCATTTGATAGTGCGTTATAACTCAGTGAGATGATGACGTGGCACAAAAGCTTCTTTAGTTGCGGTATAATGAAGATACTTTAGTCCCACAGCACTAATAAATAAAATGGAACTGTTTGAGAGCCTATAAAAGGCGCTGGGAACTAATGAAAAAATTACTTGACCGGACCAAGTTTGGATGAGTAATTTATGGGTTTTGGATCATATCCGACATGGTTGGTCTGATTTGGATCCAAAATTTTATTTAATAATTAATAAATATTTTTAAATGAATTGCATAATACATTTGCGGACCGAATAACCATAAGGTTACATATCAAAATATCAAATTCCGATACAAACATAAAATTCTGATACAAACATAGTTCACATAATAAATTTATAGTTCACATAATAAATTCATGCATACCAAATCAAATGAATTTATACAAATTAATATAATTGCTTATAATTAATTTACAAATATTTCATACAAAATTACCAATACACTTAAGCACATTTCAAAGTGTAATTACCATAATGCTGGCTATAACATCCATAGATCATAGTATCCCCAAATCTAAAGTGAACGGATACGGTTAAAATATTAAACTATGTATATTAAATAGCTCGTTAATGACCAAGTTAGCTCGTGCCAAGCCAAGTCAAACTCACACTCATTAATTCTGGCTCAAGTCTATAGCGAGCGAGCTAGTTTAGCTCGGTAAATTAATGAACAAGTTGTTACCAAGAAAAAGTCCTTGGAAGAGTAATTTGTTGATACTGTAAGTGCCGATTTTTTTTTTATTAATAGCTATCATTATATAGAAAATAACACAAATGTCTATGTTTTTCTTGTAATTTTTAAAAGTGGCTGAGATTATATATATATATATATATATTTTTATAATTTGAGGTGAATTTGATGAGAAGAGAAAATTATTGTTATCTTAATGGAAAGAGATGTATCTGAAAAAATAAAAAAAAGATGTTATTCGTTGTTGCCACGTGCACAACACATGATTTATAAGGGGACAGTACAGCTTGAGTTTTTCATTTGAAATGGTCGAATTGTTCGATCAGAGCTGTTCCATTCTTATCTTTGGAGTGAATGAAGCATGGGATATGAATTTTGGTTCTGTGCGTATCCTTCCAAATCATCTGACTCAAGCAAATTGAAACGGATGGCCATTGGCCTAGAAAAATCTCAGCCGGGATAACTTCATTCCGGTGCCTATAGAGACTGTACAAATCCGTTTTGAGATTTGCGTCAGGTTAAAAGAATCGTCTCATCGTAATTGTCTCTTATTTCTCCTCATTTCATTCCTCTCATGAAGTGATTCGAGGACTACTCCGACCCTCATTTTATTCTCAAAGGAACTCAAAAGCATTGTTTACTTAAAAAAATAAATAATAGTCAATCATTGTTACATCTCAATTTTCGCATAATTATTCTCCAACGTGCATATAAAACTGTTTTTTTTTTTTTTAACTTTTAATCTTATTTAATTTAATATTATCAACATAAATCATCTATGTCAACTATATTGTTGGACTCTTGGGGATAACTCTACAGATATCTTTTTTTGGGTGAGGTTGTATGACTAAAGAAGCAGGAACTAAATCTGTTGTGATCCGTAGGAATTGCAACAACCCTGCTGTTCCAAAACTAACCTTTCATTTTTTTTTTTGAAACGCACGAATTCTAATTAAAATTGTTTATATGCACGGATCTCAAAATAAATAAAATGTTAGATTTGAAATAACAGGGTCCTGCAATTCCTACGGATCACAACAGATTTATTTCCGAAGAAGCAAATAGTTTTTAGACGGATTCGGTAGTTTACTAGTTTATGATGTGAATATAACTTATAGAGAAAATTTTAATTTATGACATCTGGCTATGGATTCCATATACTATGGTCTCCATTCAGATATTTTTGTTCTGAGTTCATGAAGTTATTTATTATTTGATTTTGGGACATTTTAAATTACGATATTTGCGACGAATACCATAACTCGTAGTGCTAGTTCTACAATCCCAGATTTCAGATTTCGGTCCTATTTTTTGTAGTTTATCTTTTTATTACTATTAATAAAAAATTCGGTTGGTTCTAACTCTTGTAGGACCAATATTAATTTAGAATTTACAGTGTTATTTTTCTAGAAAAATTAAATCTAGATAAATTGAAAAGCAAAATGCCTCTCTTTGTGTATATTATATTGTGCGTTGTCTCAGCATATATGTATTAAAAATTTAAAATATTTAGAAAACATTCTAACGATATTAATCGGTACAAGCATTTAAACACACAAAATATTCACCTAAATATTATTTTTAAATAATATATACTATTTATGACGAAGTGTATAAATACATAATTTATATCTTATTCATGACATTTCAAACTTTTTGTGTGTTTGTTGAAAATATTAAAATTTTGATATATTATTAACATTATAAAAGGAAAAAATTATTTCTAAATTATAGTCTTCTTGTATCTGAATCATAGTTTAAAATATGGTAATATTATTTCTAGGTACGAATATGTGTGTGTTTGTATTTATGATAGGCTACAGACAAACAATTAATCCATAACGAGAAGGATAATAAAAAATATTGTATTCTAAAGAAGTGAAGAGTTAAGGCTTTTTTTCGTTTGTAGAAAAGGAATGTAGACTTTGTGACAGCGATAAAGTGCAGACGACAATGTTTTTTTTTCCGAGGAGGATATTTGCAAATATTTTTCCCTGCTACAAATGTACACTTGGAATAATAATTATGTCTATTATCTTTTTTATCTCCTCTATTCGATTTCTATAATATTATTCATACTTTTCACCTTGATTCTCGGAGAAGGATTTTTTTTTTTTTTAAAGATTGAAGATGAACGACCCGAAAGGCCAAAACCTATTCGATAACAAGTGTTGATCTGCAATTGTTTGTCATAAAATATGATGTATCAAAATGAGATACATATTAGATCTCAACGTAATATTAATTGTGCTATTTTAATACTAATTAAATTAACAATATCAAAATTAATATATTGATTATTTTACGACCAAGTTAAGTTGAGAGTAAGTAAATTGTATATAATTATATACGATCAAGTGAAGTGGTTATAATTAAAAATTATTATTGGATATCACAGTAAAAGAAATATATTATCATTAAGTATGATTCATATGTGATATAATTTATACAACAAAGTTAGCATTCAATCAATCAAATCAAATGCCATATGCGGTGCAGAGTCACAAGTATAGTTCATATTTTCCATATACTGAGACGATACGGACTCCGTTCGAAACGGTTGCAGTCATTTGTCATTTTGTGAAGGCGTACAATGGATCTCTCATCCACCAAAATCATACGTATAAATCTTACGCAGTTTACGTGGCTCATTTGAAGGCTCCAGGTCACACGGCAGCAAAACTCAATACCACGATGACATGTACGTAGAAGTATGTCAAGAAAACTGGTGTATTAAGTAATTCAAAATTTTACGCTTGCTGAGAAATATATTATTCTGAAAACATAAATCTGCTGTGATTCATAAGAATCACAGGAACCTGCAATTCAAAATCTATCCATTCATCTGTTTTGAGATTCGTGCACGAAGAAAAATGAACGGGTAGATTTTGATTTGTATGATCCCCGTGATTCTTTGTAATCATTCACAGCAGAGATTTATTTCCTTATTTTTTGAAGCCTCCCACTCTTCACTTCTCCATCTCTTGATTGATTGAAAGGGAAAAAAGTACGACAATGGCGAGACGGGTTAATGCTGCTGCAGGTAGTCTTTATTTGAAAATAATACTCTCTCTGTATATGTGATATGCGTGTGTTTCTTCCTCCCTCCTTAATGCTGCTGCATATTGTAAGATCTAGACGGCGATAAAATTAAAAATGCTGCCCGATTTGGAGATCTCTGTATGCTTCAGCGTGAGTTTTTTATCGATTTAATGAGTTCTAAGTATTTAGTGGAAATTATCTAACAATTTGAAATTCGATGGATAATATTAAATAATTTTTTGAAAGAAATTTAAAAAGCTAAAATTTGATGGGTATACAACCAATTTAGATAAAAAAAATGGGGAAAAAATAGCTATATAAAGCTCAATACTATAAAAAATAAAGGTGTCTATGAAGGAACTCGATCAGAGATAATTAATTGATGATTTCGTAATATTTAGATAAATTATAATGTTAATGTAACTCATACACAAAATTATGTTGATGAGACAATCAACCTTTTCAAAATTATAATGTTAACGTAACATTTATTTTAGGAAAGTATTAATATGGGCTTTATATGGGCTAATAATAAATTAGCAAACAAAAAAAGGTCAACCCCTCCCATCCCTAAGGTTTATACATTGTTAAGCAACTAATCGGTGGGGGCAACATTAGATCCAATTAAATTAGCCTTCGTTAAGTTTCCATCACCCGGAGGCAGGCCTTATACTGGACGACCCTGCACCTGCACTAGGATGTATTGCAAAAGCATGGCACCCACGGCTAAGGACACGGCACAACGTGGCACAGAGATTTACACACAGCATGTCTAGGCACATGTACGAGATAGTATATGTAGATAGAGATACGACCTGGACCTGCATGGTTCTGTGATTGTCCTCTCCTCTTACAGTCTTACGCTTCCTTTCTTTTATCAGTGTCCAGCCCGTGCCTTTAGGTCTACTTATACTTATAGTTGTACCTTTCTTTTCTTTCATATCTCAGCCCAAAAAGGCCCACTGATAAATCAATAGTCCAAGAACAAAATAGTCAATCCATTGTGCTATAAATCGCAGAACCATGCAGGTCAAAGTTAGTTTCAGTAAAATTGTAGTTTTGACAATATATATATCGCCAAGTTTATGTTGTTCTTTTGTAGATTAATAGCTAGATTTTAGATTGTTGGATTAATTGACTCAAGTCGTTGAATTGCTCTCTCTCTTTAGGATAGGTTTAGGGATAGGGTGGCAAGGGATATTGGATCTGCGTTTTTCTTTTCCCCAATTATATTTCATTAATTAATTACTCAGTGTAATTGATAAATTAGCACACATGCAGTGGATCAACTTTGAAATAAATTTTGATCTTGCCATAGCCTAGAAGTTAATATTTAATAATTGAATGAATTGTAGTATACTAAAATTTGTTTTTACATAGAATTGAGAAATAGGAGAACAGACCATTATAGAGAATTAGTTTTAAGTAATTTTTACTATTTCAAAATTTTGTGTGTTGTAGAGAATCATTCACAATTATCTATTTCAACCAACATATATAATTACTTAAGGTCGGAGGAGAACTAGCTACGTCCACAACCTTTACGATAACTGCAGGATCGATCGATCGTGGAGTGTAAGGTCTTCCGACCACTGGATATATAGCTAGGTTATTGCTGAAAATCACGAGATGACAAAGTACATTTGCAATTATTAATTAATTTACCAATAATGAATTAAAGAATTGCGGAACATATATCAAGTTCTCTCATATAGGGGTCTTCATCGGTTTGTTTCGGTTGAAATGAACTAGGCAAATCAAAGTAATAATTTGTTTTCAAAAATAAAATCTAACCGAACCGAACCGAATCAAAGTTTTATTTCAGTTTGTTCTGTTCAAATCGAAATATATTTTTTTTTATTTAAAGCAATTAATTTATAATAAACTGAGGTATATTAAGAAATAAACCGAGTATCAAGAAATAAATTGAGATATTAAGAAATAAATTAAAGTATTTAAAGCAATTGATTAAGATATAAACTTGAGTATTCAGAAATAAACTGAAACGGTCCGGACCAAATTCATAATATATAAAAGTTCGGTATTTTGGTTTTGAAATTTCCAAACCGAACCAAATTTATAATTTGGTTTTAAAAACAAACCAAACCGAATCATAAAACCGAAAAAACCGTATCGTTTGATCCAAACTAATTCAGTTCGATTCAAAACCGACTAACTGGATCCAATGAACACCCCTACTCCCACATGCCACAACCATTATATAAATTAGAAGCAAACATGAGAGTCATCATAAAATTTTGTATTTGGTCACTGAAATGAGCTAATTTTTTTTATCTTTCGTTTGAGTCCTCAATCGAATAAAATAAATAAAAGGTGTAGCGAAAATTTACTCCAAACATATTGGATTCAAATCCGAATTACAACCACGCTGTATGGATGAAAATGAAAAGGAAAACTCTTTTTTTTTCCTCTTTAAACACATTGTTTTTTAAGGAGCGAGTAATGAAAGAGCACCAATAGCTCCACTGTCCCGGCACCACCTATGCATAAAATTATCTAGCAGTTGTGATGGTATATATCCGGGTCAAATTCCCTTAGACGAGTTTTATTGAGTCATCTAATTTATATGCTAAGTGGGGCATAACTCTTATAGATAATTTCTGTTATATTGAAATGGATCTTGCGAGTTGCAAATAGCAAACTCTTCTTTTATCTCAATTTCTGTTATTTTGATATGGATTTAATTGGTAAGTTAGACAATGGCATAACTACAATCTCCGACCAGCAAAGAAAATAGGCTTCCCAGGCATCCACAAAAATGAGTGAATTTGATGCAAAATTTGACAGATAAAAAAAAATTGAGAGAAAAAACTTACAAAAAAATAATGAAAATCGGTATTCAAACATAAGCAAAACAGCAGAGAAAGTGCACATAAGAAATTTAATGTAAAATGTCAGCCTATAGTGAAGAGGGTGTTTCTCTAATAAAAAATGATAATAAGACAGGTGGTGCGAAGAAATATTGGAAACAAAAATTATTGGTCGAATTCATCAGGATAGTAAGAAATTGAGCTAGCTTGAAGAAGCTGGAGCAACCATTCAAGTCTTACATATATCGAAGTAGCTATCTAGTACACAAGTTGAAGTATTGAACTAGGACCAGATAAGGTCAAAAAAAGTTATAGTTCAAATCACATCCAATTCAAAAAAAATATCAACGTTCTTTACAGAACTATGAACGTGCTCTAACAGAAAAAAAAAATTAAAAAAATCAAATCGAAAATATCATTTTTTTTTCTCGAAAAAAAGAACTGTGTGGATCCAAAATGTCATAATTTTGTAATAGAAATTATGTGGCTAAGCACGCATGAGACGTACTACTTTCCTCAGGACTAAGCACGAGTGGTAAATTCCTCAATTAAGATATGAGCTACATGTGCATGCCGCACATACTCAACTGGAGCCCAGAGGAATCCAGGATGTGTTTGCATACGACCACATTTAACCTATTGAGAAGAAACTATTTAAAACACTGAATTACTGTAAACTATTCTTTGTGGGATTAATTACTGAAACTAAACCGGACTGTATGCACTATTTTTAGCTCTTAGATATTGATCCGCTATAAATGACACTTTTTCAATGATTTCATACCGGGCTGCTTGATTTTCAAACTTTGCTACTAGAACATAAATATCTTTGTATTTGGCCCAATAGCCAAGTCCATGAAATTTCCCGATATATTAGGGCTTTTGGATTTTATGCTAATTCAATTACTCCGTTTAACAACACAGATTATGATACAAATATGAGTGCAAAAATTTCATTTAACAAGCAAAAGGCTAAAACATAACTGTTGTGCTCCATTTTTCTAATCTTAGTTTAGATTTAAAAATCTTTAACAATGATATTTTTGACAAAAAATGTTCGACAATTTCATGCTTATTTTCTGAGCGTGTGTGTTTACAAATTATGCTCTGATCATGCTTTAAGAGATAGGAAAAGGCCTACTTTTTTTTTATAAAGAACAACTATGAATTCACAATATACTCCGAACACATTCTTGTGCTCAATGGTTTCGTTTTGTATTTCGGAACATTTAATTCATTAAAATTACTAAATACATGTAATATTGTGCATGAAATGAGATCCTGGCTAAAAATTGAAATAATTATTTATTTCATAAAACAAAAATTACCTCAAATAGGAATCGTGAAAAATTGAGTCAAAATGAAGAATCTTAACTCTATGTTACGCGCAATGCCAATTCAGTCTAAAGTCGAAACTGAGAAAAAAGCCAGAAATCAACTAAAGTCGGGAGAGCAACCACTCTAATGCAAGTAACTTTCCCTAATACAATTGCTTTGACAGACCACTATTTCTATCCAGTTCATGTTATTCATTTTTTGGTCTCGTTCCATCACAAAACCCTGATAGTTCCACCCTTAATCACATATATAATATATCTTCGGGTTGCAGTGGATTAATTGAACCTTTAATTACTTTGAGCAACCATATTCATATTCAAACATAAAGCAAAGGAGCAAGTATACTGTTTTGAGTCTCTCTCTCTCTCTCTAGGTTCATAACCACCACCACCACCAATAGTAGTAGTAATAATAATAATAATAATAATAATAATAATATAGTAAAAAATAATAATAATGAGAGTAGGACATTAATTATAAATAATTGTCTATCGATTTTTTATAAATTTAATTAACAGCTTGAGCAAATTAATTTGGACAATCCATCTGAACAAGATCAATTTTAAAATGAAATTTGTTTATTCATTTGTCTAATTATTCATACTGTTTTTGATAAGATGTTTATGGATAACAATAGAAAACCATTTACTTAGTACCATTTAAAATGAAATTTGGATAACCTTTTTGTTCGCTCACAAGTAATGATACAGTAACAATAGAAAACCATTTACTTAGATATTATGAATTAGAATATTTTATTTATGATAAAGTTATTAGTAATATTTCTTGTGTCTTGCTATGAAGATGAAATTAATTTAGATGAGGCGTACATGAAAAGAGTCCATAATATTTAGAAAATGAAAATAAAATAATAAATACAATTAAATAAAGAAAGAGTTCATAAAACTATTATCACCAAAAATGTATAAAGAGAGAAAAACAAATTAGTTCTGCGTTGCTTGTACATTCTATACTTGATTGTGTTCATTTAATTTATGTTCATTTATTTTATGGATGAAATCTTTGATGTATTAATGGTTCAAAAAACCCGAATTTTTTATTAATATCCAAATTTAATATCAAATTTAAAAAAATACCCGAATCAGCTATGTTTTTCGAAATCTACCCTTTTCGGAAAAAAAATTTCCGGAAATTGTCTCTAAATCTGGAAAAAAAAAATCCGGAAATAGAGGGAATTTCCGGAAATTTTTTTTCCGGAATTGCATTGAATTAGTTTATAAAATCCGCGGAGTGTCGTCGCTTTCACGGAGTGCGCTCTCTCACAGTAAGTTTTAATTTATAATTTAATTTAATTTATTTATAATTTAATTTAATTTATTTATAATTTTAATTTAATTTATTTATATTTTAAATTTAATTTGTTTGTAATTTAAATTTATTTTATTTATAATTTAAATTTAGAAGTATTTAATTTGTAATTATTTAAATATGTAACTATTTAATTTGAAATTATTTAAATTCTGAATATTGTCATATTAATTGAAAAAAATAAAAATGGTGCAGAATAATTTTAAAAGTTTTATTAATTCTAAAATAATTTTATTAATTCTGAAATAATTTTGATTAATTCTGAAATGATTTAGAATTGTTTTAGGAACTTTTTGCTTTTCGGATTCCTTACGGAGCTCTGACAGTCAGATCGATCGGTTTTCGATTGAGGTAATTTTATTTTCTTTATGTTATTTTTAATTTAATTTAATTTATAATTAATTACTTCATTCCAAAATATTTTTTTTTATTTTTTATAATATTGTCAAAAAAATTTAGAATTGTTTACAACCTTCCAAAATGGTTTATAATAATTTAAAAAATTCCAATATAGTTTAGAATGTTGCCCTATTAATTTATGAAATTCCAAAATAGTGTAGAATAATTATTGAAAATTGTCTAGAATATTTTTACCAATGGCAACACAATTTTTAATTACTTATATGTTGTTATTTTTGAAATTGCCAGACCAATCGAAATTAAAAATGACAACTATTTGTGTGAAAATTTATATTGGAGGGGAAATCCAATATAATGATGACGGGGTCTATTACAGTACCCGAGCTAAATACTCATTACCGCTAACCGTGGACCACAGTTTTGATTATCTTCTGAATGAGATTTATAAATTAGTTGGGTACAATTCTAGCAATGCAAATATGGAAATCCAGGTCAGATTTAACATGTCCACTGATGGCCAACGTGACTACCAATTAGTACCGGTAATGAACCAACAATCATTCGAAATGATTTTAGGAATTGTGTCTACTTTTTCACAAAGGTTACCGGTTCTGGAATTATATGTAGAATTGGAACCGAACTATACCAGTCATATACCTGAACCTCAATCCCGACCCAGTACCAGTCGAAATCCTGTGGAACCCAACCCAATACCAGTTAGATCCTGACCTAGCACCGGTCGGTACTCTGTGGATGTAAGAATGAGACCCGGACCCAGTATCGGTAGCAACTCTGTGGATCAACCAGTTATATCCTGACCCAGTAGCAGTCAGAATCATGTAGATCAAGACCCAATACCAGTTAGATCCCGACCTAATACCGGTCGGCACTCTGTGGATATACCAATGAGATCCCGACCCAGTTCCAGTGCGGTCCGCAGACATGTACGTGATTATTCGCATGTACCTGTGGATACAATTGATTCTGATAGTTTGGCGAGTGGAGATGAGATGCTCTCCGGTGAGTCGTCGGGTTCCGATGATGATATCAGACAGCACAACCAGTCACAACCACAGTCCCGTCAAATACAATCCCGTCAAATACAATCCCGTCAGTCACAGTACCCGATTACTGGTCGGGAAAATATGACACATCCGGTTGACAGTTTCAATGACATATCCGGTTTTCGGCCTGCGGATGTTGATTTTTTCGACAGCTCAAAAAAAAAATTCGATAATCCATTGACTAAAGGTGTATTTTATGAGTCGAAAACGGCTCTAAAGATAGCAATCAATGAGTTTCATCTTGAAAATAATTGTGAGTGCAGGGTTCTTAGGAGCGAACCTAGACGTTACGAGGTTGGGTGCAGAGATGCTTTTTGTAAATTTAAGGTGTCCGCAAAGCAGAACGGTCTTTCAGAATCTTGGATTATTACCAAACAAGCACTTCCCCATACGTGCACAGTATCGGCAACACGTACTGATCATTGTCAGCTTACAGCAGAGATGGTTGCTCTTGCGATTGATAAGACCATTAGAAGGGACGTGTGCTCTTCTATAAATCATATTCGAGATATCGTCATGATGAAATATGATAAGGTAACCCCCAAGTACAACAAATTATGGAGAGGCCGTGAGCTTGCTATTGCAAATCTATTTAGGAGTTGGGAGAACTCGTACAACTTGCTTATTCCACTATTGGAAGCCATCAAGAGAAACAATCCAGGAACTAAGTATTGTGTGATGTCGACCCCGATTGAGAAAGAAACTGATAGGCACTTCCACAGAGCGGCATGGGCATTTGGAGCGTGTATTGCAGGGATACCGTTCCTCAGACCAGTGATTAGTATCGATGCATGTTTCATGTCGGGACGGTACCAAGGTAGGCTGCTAATGGCATGTATGTACGATGCTGAAAACCAATTGCTTCCAGTGGCTTTTGCAATTGTGGAGAAAGAAAGCGCTGACAACTGGAGTTTTTTTATGAGATGGTTAAGGTTGGAAGTAATTGGAGATAATCGATTCTTTTGTGTCATATCGGATAGACATTTGGGAATTAAAGCCGTGTTTCAGGATCCAAATCTCGGATGGGATGAGTCTACCGATCAATGTGTGCATCGGTATTGCTCCCAACATGTTGCCGAAAATCTCTACAAGCACGTGGGCCGTAAGAGAGAGGTTAGCGACAGGTTCATAGCTGGAGTGAACAAATGAAAACCTAGGAGGTTGCAGGAGATGTTACAAGACTTTGAAATTGGTTGTCCGAAGGCTATCGACTACCTTAACAAGGTGGGTAAGAGGAACCCTAACGATGAAGACGAGCTTCCATGTCCAGAGAAGTTGTATAAAGCTTTGGACGGAGGCCACCGATGGGGGATAATGACAACAAATGGGTCAGAGTCACTGAACGCCGTGTTCAAAATTAGTCGGCGATTACCGGTTGCAGCGGTCGTGGAGGACACGTTCTATAAGTTGAATAAGTGGTTTTTTGAACGATGGAACAAAGCTCAAATGTCATGTCAGCATGGTCAGGTGTGGTCCGACAGGGTAACTAAGTTATTGCAAAAGCGAATTGAAAAAGGAAGGGACATGACTGTGATTCCTTATCGTATCGGTCGAGGTCTTTTGGGTCCTAGTTAAGGGTGAAAAAATTCCAGCCAGGCGTAATCAGCCGAGACTTGAGTATACTCGTAGGGATTTCGGGTATAGGGTTGTTGTTACGGGCAACAACAAGGTGGAATGTGAATGTCAGAAGCCTCAATTGACCGGCATACCTTGTTCTCATTTTATGGCCGTTGTCCGTGAAATGAGATATAATGAAAATTTATACGTCAACCCCTTGTACCGTATGTCAATAGTGGCACAGACATGGAGTGGACATTGGGAACCGAAAGGCAACCAATGTGAATGGCCTGTGTATGAGGGCCCGGAAATTAAACTTGAGTCGAGACTGATAAAAAAAGGAAGGAGACGGCACGACCGCATACCGATGAAAATGGACAGAATGCGTGGTCGGAGACTCGGACACCAGACTCATCGTGAGACAATTGATCGAAATGCTGCAGGTATAACTGATCAACCAACTGTTGTTAATTTTTTTTAACTAAATTCACAATCTAATGCATGCTCTACACTACATGTAGAGGAGGCAGCAAGACAGGCGCAAGCAGCGGCAGAGCAACCAGCAAGAACAAGTACAACCGTTTGGCGCACCCTCGGACAACATTTCAATATGCGTCGTAGAAATTAACATGTGTGTTTTTTATTTGTATGTGGTGAGAACTATTTTATTCTGTAATTTTTTAATGTTGCTAATTATGAAATTGTAGACCACCAAGATGGACAGTAACAATCGAGAAAAGACCGAGGAAAATAAAAACATTTGTCAATTCTGTGGAAGACAACGCCCCAGGATCACCTGCTGGATAAGAAGACGACGCCCCAGGATCACCGAATGAGTGGCCGGAGAATGGAGTCGGAGGCGCCTCCATATGAGCCATCATTGATTCGTGCCTTGCCTGGTCAAATTGTATTTGCTCCATCTCGTTCGCCTGCTCCTGAGACAGTCCTGGATAGTAACAATAACCCGCTTGATCCTGAGACATCTGCATTTCATAAGAAATTTTTTATTACTTGTTCATTATAAATTTAAAAACAAAATTACCTCAATTAAAGTATTACATACCGGGCCGAATTCATCGCCGAATAGTTCCTGAAACCATTCATCGCCAGTCATCTCCTGCTCCTGCATCGGCTCATGCGTCTGCGTCTGCATCGGCTCCTGCTTCTGCATCGGCACCGTTAATTCATAGATAGTTTTTCTTAGCTACAAACTAAATTTTAAATCAGCTTGTAAGTTCAATTTATACCTGGCCAGCGTTGGCACGTGATGATAGAGTATGCCCTGCGAACTCTCCCGGATGGATGTAATCCCTCCATTGTGAGTCATCATATAACCAGCCCGTCACTGGATCTGGGCCTTCAAATACGGGGGCAGGTTGCATCGGCTCCGTTCCCAAAGGATAAGAATCGTCAGATGAAATTTCCTCCCAGTTAGGTACAACCCCCGCATCCTCCAGCATGGCAATAGCACGGTCTCCATAACCATTATCTCTGCAGAGACACAAACCTAGTCTCATTTTGCCCTTGCCAATTGCACGGAGACCCTTTGTGAAAAATGCCCGTGTGCCATGTGCTAACTCTCCTATTCCACGCAAAGCCTGTACGTATATTCGGAGTATAATAAATGATATATAATAAACCAATCATAAAATTCAGAGTTAGAAATATTTACATTTCGAACAAATATCGGTCCGTTGGGAATGTATCCAGACTTGCAGTGCTCGTCTCTTGGAACCGGAACATTACGATCCATCCCCACCACGTGCTGGCCAAACAGGTAGACGGATGCCATGCAGTTCTCCTGGTACCATTTACGATATCTTAAGAGGTCATTTATATCCCACGGACGACCTACTTCGTACACATGATCTGCATAATGTGTCGCCTCGTTTACATGCCGACGGTGCACTTGCGCCCAGTTGGCATTTTTCTTTGAGCCCGATTTCAACCTGTTTAAAAGGTTAGTAGAATAAATAAGTACTTTAAAATAAGTAAACAACATATGATTTGCGAATATTACTTGTGCAGCTCTTGGTGCTCGAGCATATCCTAGGGAAGCGGTGGCTCTATCTGTTGCCATCTTCTGAACTGTCGCATGCAGCGATCAGGATTGTGATGCTCAACAATCCAATAAAAAATAAGAGGACCGCGGTACAAGTAGAACGGCTGACAAATTTAGAGTTGCAATGTTAGGTAGAAATTATAAATGTGATGACATGAATAAAAGAAAGAATACGACTTTACTACAATGTACCTGGTCCGCCCGGGTTGTTCTCGAAAGGTCGTGGTAAACAGATTCCTATGGCTGCCAATTGACCATGTTATCCGTCAGTTTCTGAATCTGGTCGCGAGGGATACTTGGACTGGAGGTTGCACCATGGGACGAGTTTTCCCAATTGTGTGGGCCTTTCCATAAGTCAATAAAGGCGGGGCATGTCTCTTATGTTTCTGCGCCCCAATTCGGTTGAGATCCCGGTAACGGCCGGTGAATTTGAAATCGGGTCCACGACCAGTGTTGCAGAAGCATGGTGGGACCATGCATGGAGTGGCATGAAGGATTGGATGCGAGACAGATTTCGGTATAAATAGGCGAGAACAGCTCCGCCCCAATTGTAACTTCTCGGCTCGTCCACGTTTTCAACTATGCTGAGATACCACATCGGTATTCTGTCCCCGCTAATGTCAGCAAACATAGTATTCCCTAGCATGTCGAGGAGAAATCCACGGACATACCTAACCGTCAATTTTAAAATGTGAGTACATTATTGAAAATATCAAATATGAATAGGGTTGTAAATAAAAAAAATACTAACAATTTCAATTGTTCGTCGTTCGCATCTGTTGGTAATTTTTTGAAGCGCTCACGGACAGCTTTTTTGGCGATAAGCATGTCGTACGTATCATTTCCCCTCTTCTTCATGAACCCCTTCACTTCATTATCTCTCACGCCCAACAACTCATACAGTCGGGCTTGAAAACTCGCCGAGTTTGTAAATCCCGTTACCGGCTCCCCCGTAATAGGCAAACCCCAGAGACAACTCACATCCTCCAGAGTAACTGTAATATATTTGACTTGTCAGTAAGGAATAAAAAAATATATATTTAAATTAGTTAATACTTGTCATCTCTCCGAATGGAAGATGAAAAGTGTGCGTCTCCGGATGCCACCGCTCGACAAGTCCATGAATGAGGGCCGCATCGAGGGCGATATCAGGCAATGTCGCGAGCTGATATAAGTCCATTCGAATTAAAAATGGTGCGTACCTCTCATTATACTCACATTTGTGCCGATAATGTCTCACGGTTAAAATCTCTTTACTCTAAAATAAGAAAAAAAATTAATTACAATATTTATTTGATTACTTACAGAGTTATAAAAAACGAAATAAGTAAATGTTTTCCTCCTTAGACGCCTCAGATATCCTGTGATTACCGTCAACTATCCACAACAGGGGGCTAAATCTATGCTTAAGTACTGGGTCTGTCATACTACAAAATTCGAACAATATTGTAAATCACCTTAAATTTTTTCAAATTATTTTACATCATTTTGCTATTTTCTAAATTATTCTACACCATTTTGGTATTTTCTAAATCATTGTACAGCATTTTCTAAATTATTCTAGACAATTTTGGTATTTTTTTTAAATTATTCTACACCATTTCGGTAATTTCTAAACAATTCTAGACTATTTCGGTATTTTCTAAATTATTCTACACCATTTGGTATTTTCTAAATTATTCTACACCATTTAGGAATTTTCTAAATTATTCTACACTATTTTGGTATTTTCTAAATTATTGTACATCATTTTGGTATTTTCTAAATTAATCAGACAATATTCTAAACCATTAAAATGAACTAATTAATTATATTTTCAATTAAAATTAAAAAAATACAAATGTAAAAATCTGAATCGCAGATCCGATCGATCAGACAATCAGAGCTCCGAAAAGGACCCGAAAGAAAAAGAGATTCCTAAAATAATTTAAAATTAATCGAACAATTTTCTATATTACTAAGGTAATTTTCTACACCATTTGGTATTTTCTAAATTATTCTATACTATTTTGGTATTTTTTAAATTATTCTACACTATTTCGGAAATTTCTAAATAATTCTAGACTATTTCGGTATTTTCTAAATTATTTTACACTATTTTGGTATTTTTCTAAATTATTCTACACTATTTTGGTATTTTCTAAATTATTTTACACCATTTTGGTATTTTCTAAATTATTTGGACATTATTTTAAACCATTTGAAATAAAATAAATTAAATTAATTAAATTAATTAAATTAATCAAATTAAAAAAAAATTACCTTTCAAAAACGCTGAAGGCTTCGGATGGGGACGGGTGTGCTGTAAGGGGGCGGGGGCATTTGTAGGCCATACTCTGTTTCCGGAAAAAAAAATTTCCGGATTTAGCCTGTTTCCGGAAAAAAAAATTCCGGAGATAGAGGTAATTTCCGGAAAGGATAGATTTCAAGAAACATGGCTGATTCGGGTATTTCTTTTTATTTGATATTAAATTTGAATATTAATAAAAAATTCGGTCAAAAGACTGCCACCTTTTCCCGATAGCTACAAACATTTTGTTATACTGATTTAATGAGTTCTAAGTATGTAGTGAAAAATATCTATCAATTTGAAATTCGATGGGAAATATTAAATATAAATTTTTGAAAAAAATGTAAAAAGCTAAAATTTAATTAATGGGTATACAACCAATTTGACCCAAAAAAAATACTGCTCACTAGATAAAAAAAAAGCTATATAAAGCTCAATGATAAAAAAAAAATAAAGATGTCTATGAAGGAACTCGATCGGAGATAATTAATTGTGATTTCGTAATTTTTTTTTTCTGAGTAAAGTGATTTCGTAAAATTTTAGATAAATTATAATGTTAAATATAACCCCTTGTACACAAAAAAATTAAATCGATGAGACAATTAACCTTTTCAAATTCAACAAATCGTTCTAATTATTAAAATAATCACTGCACCATTATCATTACAAAATTAGAATCAAAGGTTTATTTCTATTTTCAACAGTTTAATTAACTACTGACATTGTTACAATTTACGTAAATCATAATTTCGACAGATTTATCTGCAATGAAATTTTAATTTTTTATCGTTATTTTTTATTGGGCATGGATGTAATATTAACACCACCAATCTTTAATTAAGAATATAAAAAAACTTAAGAATATAAAAAAGGTAATTTGTTAATGTCATTGAAACAACTAGCTGGTCTGGAGTTCACCAAAATTCCGAAGAATAAATAAAAAAAGTTAGAAAAACGTGTTGCACTAAGGAGTAATAGATACACGAAACTAATTAATAAGAGGCTAGGGGGGAGTGTAACGAGTGTTAAAAAGTGATGAATAAATTAATTAATTAAATTAAGATATTATAACGAAGTGACGAAGGACGGAAGGAAAGATATTTTGGAAATTCTTGAAATCTTTTTATTTTTGATAAAATAATGAAAGGACATTGGCCGCTCACCCGAACACAAATGGAGAAAAACTGGACCGCATCCTGAGCAGACCAGTCAAGATGCAGTGAGCATAGTGTTTCCCCAGAAAAAAGAGACTGAGAAATGCTAGATGGTGCCACGGCAGTCCTGATTTGAGTCATCTTAGCAGGTACATTACTATGCAAAAGTAATCCAAATTAAAGCTTGTAAATTTTCACTGCAGTCGAATATAATAAGCATTTCAGTTGTGTAACAATTTTATATAGATACTTGGTTGTTTCATTGGTCAGCAGTCAGTAATTGTGAATACATGTTTGCTTCAGATTATTTAAATTATTACATCAAAGAAAAGAAACGGGGCAGCGTCTCTTAGCCGTTGAACGAAAGAGACGCTGGAGATGCAAAATCCAAAAATTGAGTTACATTAGATTAGATTAGATTAGATTAGATTAGATTCGATTCGATTAGATTCGTACTGGGACTGTTTATTCTGGGTCAACGCATTTTTGACCTTAAGTTGAAGTTGAAAAACAACCAAGGAAATTAAGATGATGAAAACAATATCTCAAACATAAGCTTGCTTTTCTACTAATTACTATTACTACTAATAATGGAAAAATCAATCGAGCGGGCCCCTCGAAGGATCTACAATAGCTAATCAGTTTCTTCTGTTTTTCTACTAATTACTATTACTGAGTCGGCCTTAAATTAATCTATTGGATTGGGCCTACTAAACTGGGTCATGTTGGGCTGGATTAAACTTGTAATGGAGAGAGCATATAATATAATCTTAATTGGAATAACAAAAGTTGAGATTCAGAGGTATCAAAGCAAAACAAATTGGGTTTTCATCGATTCCACCCCTTTCAATTTTCTCCATAAATTTTCACAACTTTTCATTCATGTCTGCAATGCAGATATATTAAGCATCAGTAAATATAACGAGTACGTCAGGCTAAGAAAAAATGCTAGTCGATCCTTTAGTATGTATATATATATATTAATTACAAGGAGATATACCTTAAATTTTGAATTAATTGATATGTGGAAAATTGGGATGATTAAAATTCTTTATGCATGGTTCTAATTTGAGACATCTCATGGGATTTAATTAATTATATATATGATCATGTGTTTGGGTCTTAATTTGCATACAGAGCCACGTCTTAATTTATTTTATTTGTACTAATCCGGCCTTGAGATTTTCTAATATATGCAACTAATCTAAATATATATTCTGGACACAGTTAATTGAATACTTAATAACTAAGTGTGAAATTATATGTATCTTATGTCATCAATTATTATTAACCATTTTGCCCTGACCATTAATTATACTGTGTTTTTTTAAGCCAAGATGACCTCAAAGCAAATAAGTTGGGTTTCAAGCTTAATTAGGTTAACTTGTGTAAAAAAAACATAGGGATAATCTAGTTGTTTTTTTACATAATTTGGGCTTTTTCCATGGTTCTGTTGTTTTATAAGAATAAGAAGGTGACTGGGCATTAACCGAAACTATGAGAAACGTTGAGTGTTAATGCTATTTGATTAAAAATAAATTTGTGTTGATCAATAACCTTTTAAAAAAAAAAAAATGAACTGCACCAAAGAAATAACATCTGGCTAGATTGTAGTTTATATATGTGGTCACATACCGCGTATGCAATATGCAATGGTATTCTGCATGCATGAACAAAACCAATGTGCTATCGACTCCTCATGTTGTGTGCATTTTGCATTAGTATTCCATGAAAATACAATTACAGTATATCAAGGATTTGATTGTTAACAGTGGTTCAACAATAAAACACACAAGCGAGAGTAAATATGCTTAATACAAGAACACTTGTTTAAACAAAAATTATACATATGTACATATAACAAACTGTTCATTTGATGTTTTATTAACAAAAATTACAGATAACAAAAATTATACATATGAACAAGCGAGAGTAAACTTTTCATTTGTACAGATAGCAAACTTTTCCAGGTAACAATGACTTTTATTTAAAATTCTAGATAGCAAATTTTATTTTATTTTTATTTTTATTATATAAATTGTAAGACTTGACCAACAAATTCGATGCATGTACTATAAATATAAATATAGGGCGCATTTGATGTGTGGGAAAAGATAATTCTAAGAATTAATACTTTATTTGGATAAATATTTCTTGTATTTTCTATTACAAAATTTTGAGAAAATATTTTGAAAATCGAAGAAGAAATATAATCTAACCATACCTATTTTTTTTGTATATATATATATATATATATTTTGACAATCAAATAACATAAATCCACCAAAGCTTGCTACTTTTCTTTATTTTCCTTTATAAAATAGAAGGCGATAGAAATATCAGAATTCAGTGCCAATTTGTTATATTCAAATGCAAAAGGAAAAATACCATTTTCTCGAAGACCACGTCTGTACAAAGAAATTTTAAAATTCAAACACGAGATTAATTTGAATTCTCTCCGGTCTTGATGTAAATGGTGTTGTCATAACCATTTGAGGGTTTTATAGTCCGATGAATATCGAATTAAATTTGGTCTCATGAGCTATATATTAGATTAGTGTTAAAATTTATGTGAACAACTTTATGACTCATGTTAATTCAGTGTGTTCAAATTTTGATAAAAATCGAACGGCTGTCAACATCGTGCAGCAGAACACCTTCAATGACGTCTCGTAGGAATTTGATTGAAACCAAATTAAAGACTATTGTTACAGAGGTAGAAGCAGCTTAACCCTAGTCTGAAGGTGTGTGCTTGAAATCTGTTTGACCTGTTGGCATTGCCCTTGATTACCTTGAAAGGCCAGTGCTAGCTTCTTGCCCTTGATTACCTGAAATTAAATTTGGCCTTTGCAGTTTGCAGATCCCCATTTTTTGGTTGGACGTCGACTATATATATACCCATCAAATGTAGTAAAGCTTCGTGACATGTTGGTTAATTTACAAAACATCCAATTTTACAAGAAATTAAACACATTTATTATATTGTCCACTCCAGCACGTCAAGTGAAAAATGAAAGGAGACGATATGTCGATACTCGATAGCTATATATTAAAATAAATTTGGTAAAAGTAGGAGATATTTGATGCTAGCTTTAGCTAGCTAGCTTTTACCTTTGTGTACTGACAGATGCCTCTATACTCTAAAGTCCAAATTAATTATGAGGAGATATTTGATTGGTTAATTTGTAAGTAAAAGTATATTATTGAATGTATGTTGGAAAGGAGGAATGCTCATCCTCTTAGATATCTCAACTTAATTTTGCTCATTTTATGAGTGCCCATTAAAGTCACGCAAAGACGTTTGAGATATCTCAGAGGATACCAATTCTCATTTTACTGAGACGTACATGTTTTGTCTCTTCCTTTCCGCTTCCCAGAGTTAATTTTGATAGCTTGGATTTTATATTTTCAATTCAAGAATCAAATCTTTGGCTGCTTGTTCTATCTTGTCATCAACAGTGCATCTGCGTTGAATACGCAATCAAGCACATGATTTACTGTCAACTGATTCGGCAATTTGCTCTTCTCAAGTATTGATCATGAACTTTAAACTTTATAGTTTTAAATGCATATATATTTTTGAGTAAAAATAGAGTGTTAATGATCTCAATTAGCTCTTTAATGAGCTTAACTTTAAAACATATCGAATTAATTTTTAATAATAAATTTAAATTATTGAAATCAGTCAATAAGTTAATTTGATTATTTATGTGTCAAATTTATAAATTTTTCAATTATTATAGTATAAAGTCAAGCAGCAAAAAAAATTATAAATTAATTTTAATCGTTCATTTTTCATGTTTTTTTTATCACTTTAATTTCTTTTATACTAAATAATTAAAAAATATATAAATTTAGATATAAATGTATTACTCATGTAGTATAGATCAGTTTCAACCAGTGTTGTAAATAACAGTATGAGCTCGTCAGACGGACGGAGTACAACCAAACGATTAATCGGGAATAATCGAGAATTGGTACTGATTTTTTTTTTAATCTTAATATTTTTATTTAAAGGGTACCGTAGAGGAATCACCATCCTGAAACTAATTGGTACCGGTTTGTTTTTACAAGTCATGACAATGTTGTTTGCATCTATAATAGAAAACAAGCACCGAAGTATAGTAAAAAAGAGATGCTCATACATCGGTCAGTAATTTTTTCCTCCTGCCCCAATTTGTGCTCATGGGATTGGCGGATTCATTCCTAGTCGTCGGGCAAACAAAGTTCTTCTATGATCATGCAACTGATAGCATGAAGAGCTTAGGATCATCCTATACTCTGACATCAATGGGCGGCATAGGCTGTTTAAACCAGATCGATCAGTATTCTTTCGTTTGACAATTAGCGACGCAATTAATGTATCGGCAAATATTAACATTTAACAGGAAAAACTAGGCCTATGATAAATATGTATTATGGGCCCAATATAGCCCGTATGGAACTCCAGGTTGATTATATTATATTATATTATATTATATTATATTATATTATATTATATATGGGTCTCCATTAAACAGCTAGTCAAAGTCAATTTGTTTTCTTCTTTTCAAGTTTAATTTAGAGTGAAAACTGAAAACCGAGAATTAAGAAAAATG
This sequence comes from Carex rostrata, assembly GCF_964058835.1. Lineage (NCBI taxonomy): Eukaryota > Viridiplantae > Streptophyta > Magnoliopsida > Poales > Cyperaceae > Carex > Carex rostrata. Next base: position 10,405,210 of record NC_135933.1, read on the forward strand.
GATTGTGAAAACATATATAAATTAATGATCCATCTTTTCATCTCATGTATTGGGATGTAAGTAAGGTCAACTATTTTACCGAAAGACCCTATATTAATTATATATGATGTCCGACGTAAATTAATTAAAAGTTCAAAGCTAGCTAGGTTCAAATATTTTCACAGCTAGTGATTGGATATAATATTAAACAATTAATTAACTGAATTAATTAAGTTATTAACACATTAATTATATATTAATAAATAACAACAAAATTCTAAAATTTAAAAGTCCGTAATATGAATTTAAAATTATTAATTAATTGTATATTTAAATTGAACTATATATCTAAAGTTTCAAAGTACTATCCGGTTATGATCATGTAAAAAATTATGGTCAGTTTTATTTAGTACGATCGTTGACTGCATCTTTCAAAAATATCATGATTTAATTGGCTTCTATAGTCAACACCTTGAATCATTCCGAGACCGATCTCATGATTAATTAAGAGGTGAAAATTTGTTGCAACCAATTCAAGCATAATGCTTCCTATGCATACATATAAAATTTGGAGGTTCAAACATAATGGTTTGTGACGTTTACCATTTTACAAAGAATTTTTTATTTTCAATTAACTTGGGGTTATTTTTTAAACTTAATTCAGAGAGAAATATCTATGGAAGAAAAAGTAAAAAATTTGAATATAAGATAATTGTTATAAACTTATTATTTATTTAAGTAAAAGACTAACATTTTAATATTCATAAAAGGACCGGTTGCTGATAGAAGTGTATTCAGTCATGAGAGCTGTCTGCCAAAGAGCAACAGCCGATACTTTGAGTGATTTCAAAATTCTAGCCGCCGCCATTATCGTTTCTTCTTTTCACTCCTTTTTTTACTCCTTTTTTTTCCTCTAGTTCGTTTTTCTCACTCTTCTAGATCTCACCTCTCACATAGCTCCTCCCCTCTCTCTCGGCTCTATTTTTTTGAGTGGAGAGAATGAGAGAGAGGGGAGGGACCGGAGCCAAGTGGAGCCGATCAGAGCCGAAAGAGTGGTATCGTCTGAGCTCAAAATATTGAATCTCTACGTCATCTCGATTGGAGCGCGTGTGAATAGATCCGGACGTCGGAGCGTGACGGTGGTCGAAAGAGCGGATTCGATCGTAGAGAGCAATAGAGTTTAAAGTAATAGAGTAATTACGAGTATATGTAAGTGAGATTAGAATATTAGAGTAATTTTGAATAATTTTGTGAATTTTGTGAGAATAGAATATTACATTTTGTATTGAGGAGTTATTTGACTTGTTGTAAGTTCGTTTTTCTTATCAATGAAATTGTTAGTTGACACTTAAAGCTGCTAACCTTTAAAAAAAATATTCATAAAAGATATCTCATATGAATTTCGAACATAAAATCTTCCATGCATAGAGTATTTGCCATGACCATCAGACTAAAGGTTGGTTTTAAATTTGTACATAATATTTCATGCAATATATTTCCAAAATATCTAAAGTAACGTTATAAACTAAGATATGTGTATTAATAAAATATCACGATAAGTCGTACATAAATTCTATAGAGAAATACACAACTGTTTTATCACTTTAACAGTCGCTTTTATCTTGTAAAAATAACTCTTTTGAAACTGATATATAGTGCTGAAATCATATTCATATTCACATTTTTATTGAGAGAATACATGGACAAATAGGATAAAAAAAGGTGTCAATATTCAAATAATTCGTATCTGACATGGAATTATAATGAATAATTAATCTGGTATATATTACTCAAATTTGCACATATAATACGTTACTAACAGATATTTAGTAACTTGGTCACAATCATTGAATAAGTTACTCGTAGAAATCTGTTGATATTCCGAATTGGATCATTTAAATATCCTTATTTTATTAAGAAGGTATAAAATAATTTTGTATATATCTGTATTATTTTTGCAAAAAAAAAAAACGGATACAAATAATAATTTATAAATTATCTACGAGTTTTTGTAAGAATATACATAAATAATTTACTGTACGGATGCAAACAAAACATACAAATATTGGTTGTGTTTGCATTCCTTTGAAGTACATCTTTAAATAACAGAGAAATATAAAAACATATGAATCGTGAGAACTAAATAAATAAGAAAAAAAAATACAGATGAGAATATATGTAGCGTGGGAGGGTAAATAAAATTTCAGATTTTAACTCTGTTTATTTATTTGTAATTATTCAAAAAATATACAATTAATAGTTTAGGAAGTATAAGTAAAGTGAATCATTTGTTCCTTTTTAAGTGGAGAAAACAATTGAATTGATATTATGATATCATGCCCGACTCGAGTATAGAGAGGAAACGATAAGACTTCTTTCGGCAAGCATTTAATTAATAGAAACTTTGACCATGGAGTCTTAGCCCATTATAGCAGTTGAAGACATTCAACCGTTTTCTCTAAAGCCAAGAAAAATGTACCTTTTCCAGAGTGTCATGCGGCCTTGTCTGCCCCGTTTTATATATATAGTATCATGGTATGTTAATAACTTTTGTATTATTCGTCATTTTTTATGTTTTTGAATTAAAAATTGAATAAAATACAAGAAAACATATTATATATTTTATTCACTAATAAAATAAAATGCAAATCACAAATTATTTGTGAATAAAATGTGAAAAAAGTGCGAATTTTTTTTTTTACTTTCTTATTGTACCGATTTATTTCTGAATCACGAACTTTTGACTCCGTTGAATTGAACACGAACTATTCATTTGTCACTATGATTGTGAACTGTATTTGTTGTGACAAATTCATTAAAATTTAGATAGCACTAGCAGAGATTAATATACATGACTATATATGGGAAATCCTTGTTTTGGACTATACAACTCTAAGAATCTGCTACAAAAATAGATTTTGCCTCCGTATACCAGCTGAAAAATATTAAGCTCGCTTTAACAATTTAATTAATAAAGAACAATATAGAATTATTTATTCGTCAACATTATCTTCTTTTTTTTATATATAGTAAGTCATGATATATGATTGATTTGTGATAATTGAAAGCATGACTTCCATGAGGTGTGTTAAGCCCAAGCCATCTTTTCTTCATTAATTTTTAAAATTATAAAAATTCATATCAATAAAATTAAAATATTATTGTCTGACTAAATTCATACGGAGCGTCCATAATTTTTTGGTTTACAAAAGCAACAACCTTAAAATATAAAACAGCTGTTGTAACATTAATTAATTAATTACAGGGTTTAATTAATCAGAATCTGATTGTTGAAACAAAATAAAACATTTTCATCACTAAAAGATCAAAGTGTAATAATAATTAAGGCAGGCAATTTGATTTTTATTATATTGCATTTAATATATTTTTTAAAACACAAAATGATTCCCAAATTTTAAACGATGTGAGGAGCAATATTATCTCACTATAGTGTTTTGCCAAATTCTAAAAAACATATATACTCGAAGAGTTCTTGAAATAATTCTTATAGTTGGGCAAACTGGCCAAAGATATTATCATTGGATCTTGTTATATATCATAATTTTTTATCAAAATTATTTACAAATTCATGTCATAATTTAAATGGCATTTTGATTTTTATAGGAAATCAATTTATTTGTGCGAATGGTCTAACTTAAGTTTTCTTTCATGAAGAATAGTTGTAATCGTGCCTAATAGCCAACTATCAAGGTTTCAAAAAAAAAAAAATTATTTCATGAAAAAGCAATCTTTAATTTAACAAACAATAGCAATGAGGTGTTTTTGGTCAAATTTTTAAACATCCATTTTATTCTAGTATTATTTTTAACTTTTCATGTATCATCTTATAATTTCTTTTTATCATGTACTCTATATATTTAAACAAAAATAAATACAAACATCCATAAGGACCAGAAAGTGAGTTCTAAAAGATCAAGGGAATAGAAATATAGAGGAAAACCAATATTCTATCAAATAATAGCAATTAGATATTCGCGTTTTATATATTAATTTTTTTTAAATATATTGTTATTTGGTTGTTGTTGAAACTTTTTTATTAAATCCTGATTCCCAATTTAATTATTCTACAAATTTAGTACAAGGACGTAGGCAGCAAAATAGGCAAGGAATTATTGAATGAAAGAGAAATTGATTCATCACTAGAACAGTGTCATGTTATATTGATCTGTGAGTTAAATAGCTAGCTAGGTGTCATGATTAATTAGCCAGCCGCTGGGCTCTAACTCTAAGATACGCAATGCAATGCAATGCAATGCAATGATATTCACCTAATTAATATCTGACCATTAATGGAACCCTCTTTAATTTGCCAAGTGTGACTTTAGTTTTTAGCTCCCTAGCTCTTTCGCCAATTTCATACTTACAAAGTACTAAGTTGCAAATTTATTAAACAATAAAAAATCATACAACCCTGTTAATTAAATCTGACCACTTGCCCAGCAAACGACCACAGACCGGTTATAGATGAAATAAATGAATTATATATGTCATATTAATTTTCTTTGCCAAAACCTGATCCATCAAATAAATTACTACTGATACAAGTAATATAATATAGGATAAATAATATATATAAGCAAATACCTAACAAATATTATTGTTTTTATATGACAATTATTGAATAAATTGGAATCATTTAAAAAAATATTATGAATCTATCTATCTTAAATCACAGATAATTTAGTGCTATGAATTCATATTGATCTAGACTGTTCAACGTAAGATTTTCTAATTTGACTAATTTTTTATATTGATAGAAAATAGTAAAAATAGTTCTACAAAATGTAACATTTTGTTTTCAGCTATATTTTATCACTAAATTAATTCATATTAATGTATAAAATTCAGTGAAATTAAGATTAAATCAGCTTAATAGACTTTGGTTGCGTAGCATATATATATATGCGGACATGGTAATTTTGATTTTCTTTTTTTTAAAATAGCTCTTGTATGAGTTTAATTTTTTTTTACATGATCAGGGATTGAACTGCAGATGGTACATCCTGGAGATATTCTGATGTTTCGGAGAAGAACAAATGATGAGCCCTATTCAAGTAAGATGTACCGCCGTACCGGTTTGAATAAAATTACAAGCACGACATTTATTTTTGACTCAAAAGTCAAATAAGTCAAAGTTGCTATCTCATCATCATCATTCCTTTTGAGTTTAGCTGTATCTTAATTGTATGCATATGGTGTATTGGTACTATTGGCTCGTGCTATAAAATCAAATTTTGATTCAAAATTTTAATATTGATTCGAACCATTTAATTTAGTTTTTATATTAATGTATATTTATAAACTAATTTTTTTACTATTTTTAAATAGATAGAAAATCATTGGTTACAAGTGATTTTCAGATAAAATTATTTTCTATTCATCTAAAAAACTAATATAAAATTCAAAAATATATAAAATTTAGTTTATAATTATATATATTCATATGAAAATCGTCTTGAATGTTTCAATTGATCAATGGTTCAATTTTTAAAAATAAAAATATTGATCCATAGTACGGACCAATCCGTGCCATGCATATTATCATAGCCTTCATCTTGATTATTTGTTATCTAAAAAATAATTTGTCACTATGTCATTTAAAGAACGCTCTATCGAAAACTCTAAATTGTACGCATAGTATGTTTTTGACATTTTCAAAGCTTGTTTATGAGGAGTTACATATTTCATATGAAGTCAATTGACTCCCAATTCTTTTAAAAAAATTATACTTCATGATTTTCTATATAATTAAGTGTGAAAAGTTGTGCATTATGTAAATTGATTCCCAATGCAACTTGAATATTGTATATAATTAACATCATTCACATTTGATGCTCATTATTTGAAAGTCTAACTCTACCTTTGAAATTGATGGTTTCATATCCAATTAATTCGTATTTTATTTTCAACCACATGCACATCAATTGAGATCATTGAAACAATTCAACTATTTTACTAAAAAAAAAAAAAAAAAATTCAGCTATTCAATACAAATTCAAATTAAATTGATTACAAGCCCAAGTCATTTTATAGTTTTAAAACGAATCTAATTTTTTAAAAGTAACTTATAACAAATTGTTGCTAAAGCTATCAGTAAATGTTTAGCAAACTTTTTACTATTGCAAAGTTATTTTATTACTAGAATTATAGTTCCACAAAGGTTCCTAATTGTTAAGATTTTAGTTTACCACTAAAACAATTAATTGTGATTATAACAAAATTAGCAAAACAATTATAGTACAATGTATTATATAGTGCATATAAAAAAAAATACGGTGTTGATCAAAATAAGACGTGGTCTCTAAATTAATGTAGTTAATTTTTCAATTGATAGTTGCATTAAATATTATTTTTCATACTTTTTCTCCCCTCTTTCTTTCTCTTAGTCCTTTTGAAATTATTCAAGAACTTAATTGATCAATCATTGGGAAGGTTAGGTGATCCAATTACTATTATATTATATGATGATTAATATGCTTGATTAGTGAATTAACATGACTGTTGAGAAGACAAATTATGCAGTTTTTTTTAAGTGAGGGATCACTTGACAATTCTTTGTTTTGACAACCTTTAAAAGACAAAATTAATTTTATAAATTAATATTATGGACATGATTTATGGATATTAGCAGTAAATCTGTCCAATGCACGTACGGGGCCTATAATTTAAAAAATTGTTTCTCTAATAATTAATGTACAAGGTTCAAGAATGTTAGTATATATATAGTTTTCTTTTTGACAAATTAATAATTAATTAAGAGACATTTAATTAATTTGTTGCTTAATTGTTCCAGTTGCTATATATATATATATATATATATACACACACCACCGGTTCCTCCATTTTCGCCTCTAGCTATATATTTCATGACTAGGGGTGAGTAAATCGCTCATAACTCGTGAGCCGCTCATAACTCGCTCATTAAAAGCTCGTCTAAACTCGCTCATTTATCCGCTCATTTATTTAATGAGCGAGCATGAGCATGATCCAACTCGCTCATAACTCGCTCATTAAGAATTTGCCACATCTAATTCCTGCCACATTTAATCCTATGAAATTATGTGTAACATCAACCTTGTCTCATTAAGATTGATAGATAGTGAGCATAGTTTCATATTTAATCCTGTATAATATAGTGAGCATAATGTAACATTTAATCCCGTATAATATACTAATATTCATAGTTTCATATTCATTTTTTTTTGTAAATCAGCAGAACCAAAACCTCCGCCTAAAGCCCAAAACAAGTAATAGTCATAACAACTCGCTCATTTAAATGAATTATGATAATTTGTTGGATTTTGTTATGATGACTTTTAACAAATTTTGTTATGCGTGGGCACACTATATAATTTTGTTATGAGTCATAAGTTATAACTCGTGAGCCGCTCATAACTCGCTCATTAAAAACTCGCTCATTTATCCGCTCATTTAAACTCGCTCATTAACAACTCGCTCATTTACTTAATGAGCGAGCATAAGCATACCCTAACTCGCTCATGCTCGCTCATTAATCACCCCTATCATGACACCTAGCTAGCTTGTATCGCTTCATTGAGCTGAGCATGCACTGTACGTACATCCTACAAGCTGTTAATTAATCCAACTTAGTTACATTTATTAGCATTTAGGGGCATTACATTACGTACATCCAACAAGTTACATATATATTGCTATATATATATACCACAATCTAACCAATAGAACATATATATATATATAGCAAGAGCTCGTTTCACCTGAAACATGCATATAAAATTTAATTAAAAGATCATGCACTGAATCACTAAATGTCAATTCATGATACTGGATTGAGCAAAAAATGTCGTTATTATATTTTTCGGTAAAAATTACGAAACCGGATGGCATATGAATTTTTAAATATGTCTAATAATACTTACAACACGTGCCGACTGTAAATCTGTAATTTGTATAATCCTATCTATTTTCATGCATATTTTTATTTTTTTATTGGAAGAATCTTATTTTTTATACTTCTGCTTTCTTATGTTAATATTTTAAAATGCTTATTACAGGTGTCTACTTTTTTTTAATAATTTAATATATTTTTGTTAGTTATTTGAATTTATTTAAGCAGAGACATAAATTAAATCTGCATGTCTCAATTAAAAATGGACATAAATACGATTGACTGATTATGACATTATTTGATTTATAACTTGTTCTATTCATCTATATATTGTTCTTGATACTACAGAATATATCTTGAATATATACAAAATTTATTTAATTGTTAATTCTTTAACATTAATTAATTTAATTTAATTTAATTTTGCTAATTCGTAACTATATATATAAGACTTAATTGCATTAATTAGTTTTATATTTTGTAATTAAATATTTAACGTTAATTCTTTAAAATTGACATTTATTTAAACTTAAGTGAATTGTCGTCATAAATGTAATTATATCAGTACCAGGTTTTGCTTTAAGTTTTCACACTTGGTCACGCATTATATCTCACTATTCGCATTGTAAAATAGAATCTTGGGATAATTTTATATACACCACTCAAAAACTCTAAAATTACATATTTACCATCTAAAAATCTAATAACTCACATATTTACCCAATATAACTTTAGTATATATCAAATATATCCAAAAGTCATATTAATTATGTTTAATTTTCTTAAAACTATAATTAATTAAGGATTAATTTAGCATCCTCTTTTTATTTCCTTAGAATCGTTCTCTTTTATACCCAATATAAAAGATTAAAAACATATATTCCAAACTGAGCCGGTAATAAAACACGTATTCTCAAACTCAGTTACTACTTTTACAATGGTTGCAATATCATCGTTGAATTCAGTATGATTTATTTTGTTGAAAAAGTTAGAGTGGTTACCTTATTTTTAAACAATCAAGCTGAAGTTTGAATCCTTAAATCTAGTTTGCTGCCCCTTCTATCCGAGTTTAAGTGGGAGAGACGAGATGATGAGAGTTTAAGCAAAAAATGGAAAGTTATGTCAAAACAGACGGAAAAGAAATCTGTGCGCAAAAGATGAAGGGAAGGAGAAGGAGAAGAGACTAAATATCTTAATAATTATATTTTATATAATCTTAAACTTAATTAATCTCAATTTTTATTAATTGAATAAATATGTGAGTTATTCAATTTTTAGACGGTAAATGTGTAATTATAGAAATTTGAATGATAAATATGTAATTTCATAGTTTTTGAGTGGTATATATGAAATTCTCCCTAAAATCTTCCTGACTTCCTGTATAATTCTGCACCCATGACCCACCCACCCAACAAATATGTATCACAGATAAACCGGCGATTTTTATTAATATCCCTAAAACAAATCAAAATTTTAAAAATGCCCCTGCTCCCAATTTTTTTTTTAAAAATGCCCTGACCGCCTGGGCTTCGGGCGGCCCAAAAAAGCCTGTGAGGCGCCGGCCCAAATGGCGGCCCACAACACCAGTGAGGCGCCCCCCCATCTGGCGCCCCATGGTTTTTTTTTTTTTTTTTTTATATAGATCTGATAATTTTGATTAGGGTTTAGGGTTTCGGTTAAATGTGATTAAATGATGTAATGTGATTCGGTTTTGTTTGATTCGATGTTTAGGGTGAAATGTTAGTAATTAGTTGAATTGATTGAATTGGTCGAATTGGTTCGATTGGATGCTTGAATTAGATGATTGAATTGCTTGATTGCTTGAATTAGATGGTTGAATTGCTTGATTGCTTGAATTAGATGGTTGAATTGCTTGATTGCTTGAATTGGATGCTTGAATTGCTTGAATTGGTGCAATTGCTCGAATTTAGAATTATGATTTATGGTAAAATTGCTTGAATGACATATGGTTGAATTTAGGGTTTGTAGTTGTGAATTGTGATTTTTTTTTTAAATTTAGGGTTTATAGTTAAATTTAGGGTTTATGGTTGTCAATTGTGAATTACTTACAAATTTAGGGTTTACACTTCAATTTAGGGTTTATGATTTAAAAATATGCATATTTATTTTTTGAAAATTATTTTTGTGATAGTTTATAAAAAACATGTATATATGAATATAAAAGATTTGAAGTAAAACTAATTATTTTGAAGTATATCAATATTTGTTTAAAAATGATATATATATTTTTTTATTGTAAGTAAATTGCATCTATATCTCATTTTTTTTATTGTAAGTAAATTGCATGCATTTGTTTACCAAAAAAAAATGCATGTACATGCAAAATTAATTTTGTAAACAAATTGCATATACACCCAAAAAATAAACCCAGAATTGTATATGCATTTTTTTTTGTAAAGTTTATTTATTTTCAACAAAATTAATTTTTGTAAAAAAAAAATGCGTATGCATGCAATTTACTTACATGCAAAGTGTAAATTAATTGTATATACATGCAAATGCATATGCATGCAACAAAATTAATTGTATATTTTTGAACATCATATAAATGCAATTTATTTACATACAATTATTTTTGGATTATATACATGCAATTCTTATTAAAAAAGTAAACCCAGAATTGTATATGCTTCTTATTAAAAAAAATTTATATAAATTGTATGTTTTGATTAATATTTTTTGGCAAATGTAGTATGCCTAGAGTTAGACGGTGGGGAGTACGAGCTGAGCCTGCAGAGGGTGTAGATCCTGTGGATCCGAGTGGAGCTGGCACGTCCTCGGTGGATCCGACTGGAGAGGGCCCGTCGTCGTATGATGATACGACTGGCAGGGGTTTTGAGGATCCGACTGGAGCGGATCCGTCGTCTCAGGCCGATTTTTCAGATGGTGTGCATGATCCTGACACATTTAGTCCTCTTCTATGGACCCATCATGTTAAGCACCGCGTCTCATTGGCATCTCTTGAGGTACGTGAATTTTATACTTTAAAAAATGACATTCTGTTGAGTTATTAAAAAAAATGCACGATTTGAGTCTGACAAATTGATAATAAATACAGGACGATGTTATGCTTACGGTGAGGCACCGCAGGTCTGAGATTCCGTACGTCCCCCACAAAGAAATGCAGCGATACATCTTGAACCTCGGCTTGTATCAGCTTGCCACCATGCCGCAGAGTAGGATCGATGTGTCTCTGATGCAGGGTCTAGCGGAGAGATGGCGACCTGAGACTCATACATTTCATCTCTCGGTCGGGGAGATGACAGTCACCCTTGGTGATGTGAGCGCCTTATGGGGTTTACGTATCGATGGCGACCCCATAGGCGGCATCTCAGACCATCCAGAGCTGCAGAGGATGATACCGGAGTTGTTAGGGTGTGATCCGAAGACTCTGCAGAAGAAATATAAGAAGAAGAAGGGGGAGGAGGAGGAGTTTCGTTATTCCGGGTACTGCATTTCTCTAAAGGCACTCCGGTCTCACTTCTTCCAGAATCAGATAGATGTTGATACTGATGACATTGAGGCGGTCAGGAGGTACTATTACACTCTTTAAATTAACTTAGTAGTTGCTCAACCGTCTCAATTATTTACATTGATTATTTTATATTGCAGGTATACTATAGCATATGTGCTGGATTTGTGCGGTGCTGTCATGTTCGAGGATTCCAGCGGTGACGCGGTTCCGATAATGTACCTCTCCCTGCTGAGGGACCTGGAGAAAGAATCGAGATGGAACTGGGGTGGAGCTGTCCTCGCTCACTTATACAGAGGCCTCTGTCATGCTTGTCTGGTAAGTCTGTATTAATATACGTTGTTATTGAAGGATGGATAAGAAGCACCCAGATTTAATTGTAAGTCTGTATTAATGGTAAGTCTGTATTAATGGTATTAAATTTTCAGGTCAAGAATAAACAGCTCTTTGGACCACTGCTTCTGCTTCAGCATTGGTCGTGGTCACATCTGCCCATAAACCGGCCAGTCATACCATTGCCGCATCCCGATTGGGGAGGCCCTGAGCCAGCCAGATGCCCCGCATACGCCGCCATATGGGGCAGTCATCACGATCATGAAGAGAGGGGCAGGGGGATTTCTTATGTCCGGGGTCAGCTCCAGATGCTCCGAGATGGGAATATCGATTGGTTTCCGTATCGTGCATGGTATCAGCGCAGATGGCTGAGCCCGCTGACATTAGAGCAGACACATCTATGGTATTATCGGGGACCGGTCGTCTGTTTCTGGATCGTGGAGTACCATTACCCCGATCGGGTATCCCGGCAGTTTGGCTTGGATGCTTTCATCCCGGAGCACCCGTTGATGGGCAAGGATGCTACCGACAAGTTCCACAAGTAAGTACCATCTACTTAATTAATTTTTAACTTTAATATATCCACTGTTTCTCTACTTTCTAATTAATTGCACTTGCAGAACGGCGCACACTAAGGCTAAAGTCGACTGGAGCCAGCATTTCGTCATGCAGTACAACTGGGCTCGACATCCGGAGCAGCACTTATGGAGCCCGCATGATACTACATCGTTGGGTGCTGGTCCCGGGGATCTGAGATATGCCGTATGGTACCAGAGATGGGGCATGCCGTCAGTCTACCTGACAGGCCATTATGGCGAGACCCTACGACGTAGGCTGATGGATTCATCCAGCAATTATATACCCTGGGGTCCGATCAATGCTCGCGCGGTAAGTAAAACCGAAACATACTTTAATTTTAAAGTGCAAATCCAGATTACTTACTGTAGGCATAATCATGTTGTGTGCAGCTGTTGACCGCTATGAGAGGAGTTGGACACAGCTTGGCGTGCATGGCGAAGGATGTTTGGCGATATATAGGATGCCAGATGCTCGAGCACACTGCACCAATCGTGGAGAGAGGCGGTTTTGAAGGCCGCCTCGTTGGCATGCTGCGCGATGCTGGGGAGAACATCAATTGGTGGGAGATACAGTCTGCACCACGAAATCCAGATTATCAACGAGTCCTTGTCTACGGCGATGAGATGCCGCAAGCTCCTGCAGGTAATTACAAGTTAATATTAAAAGTACGACACACACAATATTCTTATTTCCGTTGAATTGTTCGTTCTAACTCAGTTAACTTCCAATTATGCAGCTGATGACTCAGGTTGGGCATTCCACGACTGGGTGCTAAATACCCAAGGATGGGATGCTTATAAAAATAAATACGGAGTTGCAGTAGAGCTTGGCACGGTCAGTCGCCAATTATACCATTATTTGTTGCAGAGTTCTTTGTATGTAGCAAAACTAACATTATTTTAATCTAGGATGGAGCACCTCGTTGGAATGCCGATCCCATATTTAGCATAAATGAGCTGGACCCGGCAGATACAGATGCAGAGGCGTATGGCTCCCACAGACCACGATATGGAGTGGAGATGGAGCATGACTTTGAGGCTGGTGGGAGTTCATCTCAGACTGCAGATGGCTTTGTCTCTGCATTATTTGGCGCACCGCCTCCTTCCACGTATTCTGCAAGCTGGGAGCAAGATCCATGGGAGCTGCGTACACAGCCCGCCAATGCAGAGTCAGCTGCTGGATTTGATCCACGGGCAGCCAGGACAGGTACGCAGCACATGTATACGGGGGACGAGGATGAGGATATGGGGGACGATGAGGAGGATTTGGGAGAGGATGCACTCCGAGATGTGAGTCCGCAGAGGCGCGTGCAGCCGCACAGGCATGGCAAGGGCGTAGCGGCTCCTAGGTTGTCTCTATCCGGAAGGAGACGAAGATGATGATTGTAGAGTTTTTGTTTATTGTGATATATTTCTGACTGTAGTATTTTGACTATGGGACTGCTGTATTATGTTGACATTACGTTTTTTTATTTTATGTTCATGTTGGTATTATGTTGTTTGCACTTTGCATTTCATTATTATAACACAGTTCAACAATACAATTAAAGTTCAACAATACAATTAAAGTTCAACAATACAATTAAAGTTCAACAATACAATTAAAGTTCAACAATATAATTAAAAGCTTAACAGTATACTTCAAGTAATTACATTCAAACTAAGAAATTATATTCAAGTAATTACAATTTCTTCACTATTTGCGACCCACACTCCCAGCAGACCGCCTGTGACAGGGGCGGTTTGCTAGGGTCCTGACCGCCTGGGCCACGGGCGGTCCACTAGGGATGCCTATTTATTCGTTTTTTCTCTCTCTCTTCTCACTCCAACATCAGTCTACCTTCCACCTCAAAGGCAGAAAGAAGGGAGAAAGCGCTCAAGGCGATTTCGGACGATTTCGGGCGATTTTCTGAGCGACTACAGCTACAGGTAATTTAAATATTTTTTAAATTATTCTTTAAATATTTTTGGTAATTATTTTTTAAATATTTCTTTTAATTATTTTTAAAATATTTATTTCAATTATTTTTTATATATTTTCTAATTATTTTCTAATTAGCCGTTGATTACTGTACAGTTAGTATTTAATTACGCACATAATTAGCCTTCCTAATCAATTGCTGTCACTTCAAACCCTAGTTATAATGGCACCCAAAGTTGGAAAAAATAGAGGAAGAACTGAAACCGAACGCGAAGCAAAAAGAGCACTCATTAATAATTTTTGGACGGCTGAAGCCTACGCGATGAGGAATTTGGAAAGATTGTTTTCACCCAAAAATAAAGAAGCATTTCTGAGCACTCTTGATCCATCAATTAGAAAAATGTTGATGGAAGGCTGGGTGCACAGGGTCCCTCCACCTGGATGGGGACAGTGCTGCTTATGTGAGCTGAACGGAGATATGGTGGATATGTTCTTCTGTTATAAATGTGGCAAAGCTGTTCATCCCAATTGCATGGACCCGCATGCAGATCTGCTGAACGACGCTCGTCTCACTACGTGGGAGTGTCCTGCGTGCGTCCGTCGGGCTGAGGAAAAAAAGGGAGCAAGCTCCTCGTCTCGTAAGGCTTAGACCCCAATTGTATGTTGTTGTAGTATTTTATGTTTTAACTGTAACGGTTTGTATAATTGATATTTGAACTGGTTGTTGCTGTATGAATTCTATGTTACCTTATTCTATGGACTCGACGGTACTGTATTATTTAGTAATGTATTTGAATTTTAAATTCCTGGATTTATTATGAATTTTAATCCGTTTTTCTTCACAAAATTCTTCAAATCAAAATTATCAGATCTATATAAAAACAAAAAAACCATGGGGCGCCAGATGGGGGGGCGCCTCACTGGTGTTGTGGGCCGCCATTTGGGCCGGCGCCTCACAGGCTTTTTTGGGCCGCCCGAAGCCCAGGCGGTCAGGGCATTTTTAAAAAAAAATTGGGAGCAGGGGCATTTTTAAAATTTTGATTTGTTTTAGGGATATTAATAAAAATCGCCGCAGATAAACGAACTTGGTTGGGTTCACTTTAAATTTTGAACACTGGTATTAATTAATATGCAATTTGCGATCTGTATTATAATATTAATTTGTGATCCGTAATGGCTTTTGAATGTAAATTAATGTTGTAATCAGCACAGACTTAATTATTATTTTTATACAAATTGCAAAGCCTTCGGACATTCTTCCAATTAAAAAAGAACTATTTATATTAACATAATATTGTTTTAAAATAATGTATCATCTCTCCTCATTTTCAACAACTATTTTACTTCTCACCTCTATCATCTAAGTAATTTAAATCAATATTGTAAATAACGGTTTGCGGTCGTCGGACGGATATGATACCGTCAAGTAATTAATCGGAAATAATCAAGAATAATCGGCCGGTTAGTCGGGAAAGTCCATGATAGTTTGGTCACCACCGACGACTAATTGACCGATTGATCGGTCTAATCGGACGTTTTTTACAACACTGATTTAAATTTTGAGTTTGAATATAAACATAGAGGACGATCCGATATGTTATGTTTTACCATTTTCTCTTTCCATTTTCCTTTTGATGTATTTTGAAAATTGATCTCTAAAAATTCATAAAAGATAACAATGTCATAATGAAACCCTAAATCTTTGTTCTTGCAATTTGCATCGTACCTATTTAATTTAAACACTCAATTTGTACCAAGCAGTCACCGACCGATTTAAATTTATTTATTTATTTTTTGTTCTGCTATTTTTATTTTATTAATTATTTTTTATTATAAAAAATTTGGACATATAATCTGAAGTGAATATATATACGGTGGTTTGCTTTTAGTACCGAATAAATGAATGTGTTGTATCACATACAAATGGATAAAAATTGAAATTAAAAAATTTATATATGATTGGATTTTAAAGGAAGAAGATTATATATGTTAGAAATAATAATGAGACATCATCTTAATTATTACAAAAGTGAGAAGATAAAAGGAGATATTTTCTTAATTTCTTGGTTGAAGTGCGAAGAACAGATCGAGAGACAGAATTAAAAAGGGAAATGGAAAATGGAAAATGTGGTGTGGCACAATAATACAATATGCAGGTCAGGTTTGAATTTAAAAAGATAATGGAAAATGTGGCATTAGCCCCCTACAAGGTTACAAGGTTACAAGGCTACAACTACATACATGATACATGCCATTTCATTTCATTTCATTTCCTGTGGCTGCATGTGATTAAAGCGACTGAGACTGAGTACACAAACAAGGCATCAGCATCAGCATCGGCATCACCAAACAGAAACAGTACTGACGAAAGACAAGACCAGACCAGACCAGACCAGACCAGACCTCCAGACAATTCAATTGATTGAATTCGGACCAAGAGTGTGACCATGGTAATATGATATATAATATCCATACAGTGCAAATTCATCGGTACTACGGATAATTATTTTTGTTTTCAAAATTTTAACACTTAATCTAAACCGTTCAACGTAGTCTTCATATGAATATATATTTTATAAACTAAATTTTATATTTTTTAGATTCTTTTTATTAATTTTTAGATGTTTAGAAAATGAGAATGATATAAAATATTCAGATTAAATGATTTTCTAACCAAAAAAAGTTTTTTTTTTTTTTGAATAAAGGACTTAAAGTCGTTTCATTAATTACAGAAACAATTTAAGTTACAAAAATGTTTTAACAGAAATATCTCACATCATCAAAAATTCAAAATGATACCCTGTGAAACATGCAGTTATGATCTGGTGTCTCGTATGGACGCTAACATGCCATTGGCGAATTATTTTGTATTATATTTAAATTACGAATTTTAAGTTTTTAATAATTATTTTTGAATCATAAACTTTATTTCATAATATTGTAACTATGACAAACATTTAGTATATATTTTTATTAGTTCATATTTATGCCAATACAAAACTATATATTGCCATTTTTAGTGTACAAATCTCATATGGAATCAAATATATAACTTTTTGTTTTTTGCATCTTACTAAAACGTTTTTATTATCTTAGCTTGACTACTCAACAATTGAATGCAATATAATAGTAGGATATGGGATGATTGAGAATGAGTTGAATTAATACCGATCAAATTTTATTTTTCCTAGCACTAAAGAAAGTATAGCTCTGTATCTTCTAGCACTTAAGGATCGCTTGGCATGAAAAAGACTGAGCGAGACAGTTCTAAAAAAAGAAGAAAAAGATTAAGCGAGACTTAGTTAGCGACTTTGACTGACTAATGAAATTTTTGGAAATATAGAGGATTTTTGTTTAAATAGAAAAAAAAAATCAATACAAACGAAACAAGTATTCAACGTGTTGGATTTTCAAAATGTTATATATGACGACACCCTTCAGTAAGTGTTTGTTCAGCAAAACGCCTTTCATAATCCATCGTGACACTGCTTCGGTGAAGATGTTTTTCGGAAATCCAACACCTTGAGTGCTTATTTCGTTTAAATTAATCTGGTTACTCTATTTAAAAAGAAATCGATATAGAGACAGAAGGATAATATAACTTTTCTAATTATAATTTTAATCAAGAGATATGGAATATTTTTGTTCTCTCTAAAAGTCTCGTATCAATCTAATTTTCTTCATATTAATTTAGAGATGTAATATATGTTAGTAATTACAAAATTATTTATCATAATGAATTATTCACATCAACAAAATTAAATTTACATAAATAAAATTTATTTGAAATGAATATGAAGAAAATTGTTAAATTATTGATGTAATAAATTATTTTAATTTCAATAGTTGTAGAAATTGAAATATAAATGACGGGGCGTCAAAATTGATGAGACAATTAAACCTAGCTAGCTAGGTAGGACTTGATATTTATTTCAAAGTTTAGTTGCCGTGTATTTTTTGTAGGGATCATGTTGGATCACCTGGGAATCTGCATTAATTGTTGTTTTCTAAAAAGTGAAAACATCAAGTCGATGAAATCGTTGTGTACGTACTCCTATACATTAATTTAATTTATCATTTTCAAAAAGAAGAATAGAAATAACAAAAAGAGAGAGAGAGAGAGAGAGCGCACGCTGTTACCATGTAATTAATAATACAATATCAGACCAGATTGCCTATGCATGGTTGAGATTGAGATAGGCAAATCTGACGAGTACAAGTACAACACAAGATATGGAAAATTAAACATGGCCGTTATTTCTAAAGAAGAAAATCAGACAACTCACGATTTTTTTCTTTCAAAAATATTAGATGCTCAAGATTGATCGCATGGAGTTTACTATTCTATTCGTTCAGACTTCAGAGTGCTAGAATAAACTGATCTATGAATATATAAATTGTTCCTATTATTGAATTGAAAATGTTTATCCTTGCCAAAATCGGAAGCACATCAGAAAATCAGAACATGAAAACTCAATGTATATATTATTTGCACTATTAAAAATATCTTTTGAATTATTTTCAATTATATTCTATTTTATATCCGAATCACCAATCAAGTAACGGGCTATTGCATGTACAAAAAAAATTTAATGCATGTATACGATACTTTTTAGCATGACACTTGGACTATTGTACAAATATTTGGGTTTCCATCGAAATATAACTTTTAAAATGTCCCAATAGTTAATGCGAACATGCTAATTATTTTTATATTATCAAAATTTAGTATGATACTCAACTCGTTATTTTTATATTTGTAATAATGACCTTGGCATGACTGATAGTGCTTCAAGTTGTCCAATGACTGATACTGATAGTGCTAAAACCAATACAGCATTACAGCTAGCACAATCTACTCTATTGGTAAGATAGATACACCCCTAATTTTGAAATACGCATTTCAAGGAAATAGTACCACACACGATACGATACGACACGACGAGAAACTAATACAAGGATCTCTATAATACAAACATCAAACCAAATATATAAATGCTTGTATAATCTTGCTCCATACAAAACTAAATAAGTCTTATGCTTCACCCTCAACAGAAATTAACTGTGTCAAACACTACATAAAATTTTAAACAAACCAAGAGGTGAGAATTCACTCCAAAATAGAGCAAGTCCAACTGATGCTCTTTTCTTTGAATTTGTTTTTTGATATATTAGCGCTTCTTTTCTGTACCGTTATATATATATATAGAGAGAGAGAGAGTTAGGCTGGGGTGCTATGGATAGCATAGTGGTCTCTATGCTACGGCTCAATATTCGAGTTTTCAAAATCCAAACGGTCGATCCGAACCATTCATCTTATTCTCCATATTAATATCTGCTTGGAGACCAAATTTTATAATTTTCTGAATTTTTTTACTATTTATTAAGCCACTTTGAAAATCGCTAATCCAACGGTTTTACTGTTTTGTGCAGCCACCGTTGGATCAACAATTTTGTAAAATACTTAATAAATAGTAAAAAAATTCAGAAAAATGTAAAATTTGGTCTCCAAGCAGATATTAATATGGAGAATAAGATAAACGGTTCGGATCGACCGTTTGGATTTTGAAAACTCGAATATTGAGCCGTAGCATAGAGGCCACTATGTTATCCATAACACCCCAGCCTAACTCTCTCTCTCTCTCTCTCTCTCTCTCTATATATATATATATATCTCTATTCTATTATTAAGAACGTTGGGTGTCCGATCCGCCAACGGCTACAATTGAAAGATGAAACTTCGGATTTGATCTCAGCTCTCCAATTACATATTTTGTCTTCTTTTGATTAAATGCATCTGTTTTATGTATAGAAGTCTAAATTTAGTTAAAAACATATCCACTGCATATGCTGCCACACGATACGTTACAATTAAAATTAGATAAATTCTGAAATTTAGCGATATATTTATCCGTTTCCTTATTTTTTTTGTTTCCATATTTCTCATCTTCAATTGAGAAGACTCCACCTTCCATTTTCTTATTTATTGTTTCCTTGCTTCTTCGTTTCTATACGGATTACAATGAAAATCATTTTTTTTATTTCCTTATTTCTCTTTCTTTGGTTCTATACATATTGGTGTGGGCAATTTAGAATATATTTCCGATATATAATATATCAATGTGTGTGTGTGTTCTAAATTGGAAACAAAGAAGAGTATAAATTGGAATGTATGTGTGAATATATATTTTTCTTATAATATGTGTGTGTGTATATATATCCTATACATACACACGATAACACTTTTTATTTATGTTTTTTGATATCATACTATATGTTGATATTGAATTGTTGTATGATATTTGATATTAGATTCGAATCGAGCTATTATTTGATATCATTGGTACTTAAAAATAAAAAATCACCACATCATCAATTTGTTATCAGAGATCACAATTAAAGTTAATTAAAAATACAGATTCATATAAATATTCTATTAACATGTGTTTTAATTTTTAGATAATTATTATTTTCATCGATATATTTGTTTCTTATAATATATCCCCGTTGCAACGCACGGGTATGATACTAGTATATATATATTCATTATTATTTATTAGTTAGAAATCGGTATTTAAGCCCGTCAGAACACTTGCTAAAATCGCTGTTTTCAGCAAATCTGGACTATAAAAAAACAACGATTTTCAATAAATCTAAAAAAATAGTAAAAAAAATTTCAAAAAAATGTAAAATTTGGTCTCTAAGCACATATTAATATGGAGAACAAGATAAACGGTTCAGATCGACTGTTTGGATTTTGAAAAATCGAATTTGGACCGTATGTATTTCGGCCCATATACATTCGAATGCACATTAGTCACTCTCTATATAACACACACACTGTTAGTTTGTAATAATCTAGAAGTCAATAATACGATAATTTATCATAAAGCTTTGTTCATGAATTGGATGATTAATATCATTTTGTTGCCTTGAGTATTATTGAATTTATGGATCATTTCGAGTTCATGACTGAAATTGTGAAACTCCATAATATAGATGATATATACTCTTAATCTTAAAAGGTCACTAACCAATGTAATTAGCAGGAACACTAATTACCGCTATAAGGTTAGTATGTGGATTAAAAGATGGTTAAGTTTTACAAACCACCTGACACGAGATGTCATTTTAATCACATAGATACATGTTCTAGGAACATGGTATTTGACAGACCCCGAATGAAACATTAAATATAATTGTGTTCGTGTCATTAATGTTTTTCATTCAGTGTCACGTTCTAAAGTATGAGGTATTTATCGTTCCCACTAAGATATATGTATGTGTGATTGCTATCTACCGCTGTCCGTAAAAAGCAGTCATAACGATAGCTTTTCCATATGTATAGCTTAGCTGAGGAAGTGATAGTTTACCAAGAATACTATTTGTCCCTCGTATCTCTATACGAGCTATAGCATCACTGGGCCCCTTGATAGAGTAAGATTATCTGCTAGCGGTATAATTACAAGAGTAATTATATTTGATAATCTGCTCAAGATCAAGAAAAGATTAAGTTAGCAAGGATGACACACATCTACCTTGAAACTAATCTGATAGCTATGAGACAGAAGAACAAACACAAGTAAATTGTTTACTGGATCGTGATATTGTACAGTACAGCATCATCTGTGTAATTGGATGGTCGTGATGTGTTGCCAGACGCCACCCATGATTATAGAAGTTAAAACGGTTTTAACTCTATTTACCAACATAACACATATCCTATTGGGTCACACCATATAGGAGTTAATCTGAGAATCTTATTTTGATTGATTATAAATTGGTTATGATCAATGATAAGATGGTTATAATTAATTATACATGTTATAATTAAATTATAAATGTTATGTAAAAATAACAAGCAAAAATATTGGTTAATTTATAAACGTGTATGACACGTTGTATAAAAGTTAACCGGTTAATTTATAAATGTGCATGACACATTGTATAAATTATCGAAACAACAACCGCAAGAAAAATATATATAATTATTCAGAATAATTATACGAATATTATTTGTGTTCGGGCCGAGGGCATTCGGATCTTTTCAGATTCGTCCTTATCCGCATGACATGTCATCGATCCTATCCAGATGACACGTCATCGATACCGAAATAAATAACCGAAAGAAAAATATATATATAATTGTTCAGAATAATTATACGAATATTATTTGTGTTCGGGCCGAGGGCATTCGGGTCTTTTCAGATTCGTGCTTATCCGCATGACACGTCATTGATCCTATCCAGATGACATGTCATCAATCCTATCCACAAGGGCAAAATGGTCATTTCACACCTATGCCACCTTGCATGTGTAGAAGCATGGAGAAGAATGTGGAAGGGTGTGGAAGGGGTATTTTGGTCATTTCACATATAAAAGGATGAGGTGTCAATGGCATATCTTGTAAATAGGCCGAACTTAGAGGGCATTTTGGTCTTTTGCAACCGAATCTAAACACTATAAATAGGGGTGGAGGGGTAGAGAGAAACATATATATATATGCACATTCACATGTATCTTTTCGTGCAGAAACGAATCGGTATTTTCTCTCTTTCTCGGTTTCTCTCCCAAATAGTGTTTCGGTTGAGAAAAGAAAGTTATACGTAGTTGACGTATAATCTTGCGGGTTGTTGTGGAGAATATTTACGGGATTGATGAATAGTGTTTTACCGAATTTCGCGGTATGTCAGTTTTGCATATTGATGAAACTGAGCAACCGAAAATTCGTGTTTACGGGTTTTTGTCTTATTCCTGTGAATAGTGTTTTTGCAGAATTCCGCGATTTATGGTATTTCTGGCAGAAGAAATAAACCGCTCTCCGGTTAGTCCTGGTGGATAACCGATAGAGGTATCACACGTGTGATACTCCGAGTCGACTCCTTCCCTGGTGAGGCTCTACTCGCTCGGTCTGCATTCCAACTGTGATTTGGAAACAAGGTATAAAGATGTTATATTAATCTATTTAATTTGTAAGTAGATTAAAGTTTTAGAAATCAATCATGGAGTAGATCTGTAAAAAGGATTAAAAGGGTCCTTGCAATAAAAAACTTCAGAAGGAACTCTGCTTTGGTCTTTCCGGCATATCCCTTTTAATTCACGGCTTGAGTTAGAAGTAAAATTTTTTGTTTTACGTTCTTTCCGCAGCTTAAGCCTAAACTGGTTTTGGTTACCGCGAAACCCCAAAAGTGGTATCTAGAAAACCCTACACACACACACATATATATCTGTGTGTGTGTGTGTATGTAAATGAGTTTATAAAAAAAAAAAATTGAAAAATTCCATTTCCGGAAATTTTTTTTCCGGTTTTGGGACCAAAAATCGGAAAAAAAATTTCGGAATTGAAAACCGAAATTTTTTTTCCGGTTTGAGTAGTTTTGATAATATTGTCGGGGTTTTGATATTGTTTTAAATTTTATTTATTTTTTAGAAATAAATAAAAAAAATCGGGAAAATTTGAGTCGTTTAATTTTTTTTTAGGAAAGTTGAAAGTTTGTCTTTGTATTATTATTTTTAAATGAAGTTGGAAACAAACTGTTTAGTCTTTAAATATTTATAAAGAAATTTTTTATTGAAGTTCCGAATAGAAAATCTTTTACACAAAGAACATATATTGCATCTAGCTACAAGATCAAATATTAGATTTCAAAATAAGTTCAACAAATTAATCTAAATAACATTAAGCTCGGCAAATTTGACTTAAAATAATTTAATCAACTAAGTCGAAGTTCAAATTAGCCATACAAACCATCAATTATAGTAAACAATTAAACAATTAAGTCATTTATTTCTCTCACAATGTTAGATTATAGCAAAACGTGAATGAAACATTTTTTTTTCTAATTTAACTTATCTCTATTGAATTATATTATTTTACTTTTAAAAGAAGAAATATTATTTTTATGTTGGTCAAACGAGTGGGATGAATACTAAAATGCATGAAATTTTATATGAAAAAATATAAGATCTCATATTGATTACAAGTTCAAATAGCGTACATGTTTCACTCGAAAATATATATATGTGTGAGGTCTTATTTTTAAATTATTAAATACATGTTTCCAGTTTCAAAATTAAAAAATGCAACTGTTTAAGTTTTTCCACTGTGATAAATATATGGACAAATTATATAGACATCAAGAATGTGAAACATTGATTCTAATAATATTACACGATGATTTTTTTTTTTATAAAGCACATACCATAACTAACTACCATTTTTTTTTCTTCTTAGCTCCCCTCTCTCTTAAGAAAAAGTTCCCGGTCTCATCTGATCAAGGTCAAAATATTAAAATTTTAAAAACATTCAATTGATAAGTTTAATCTTTCAAAGAAAATTATTTCGGTATTTAAACAGAAATATAATCTTTATAATGAATATAATGAAAAGCACTAGCTCTTGTCGCTGTATTTCATAAGAGTATGTTTGGATATATCTAGAACAGAGACTATTTGAGAATAGGTGCTATTTGAAATATCAGTGTACATTCAAATAATATTTTTGTTCTTCGAAATGATTAGAATGGATATTATGTTTTATTCCTTGTAAATGTTAAAATAGCTACTATTTAAAATCGTGAAGAAAAAAATATTTTCTTTTCAGATTTCCGCCAACATAATCACGAAATAACAAAATTGACATTATTTTTGTTATCTCCACGTTGTGACAATTTGTTTGAAGCCCAACTTGCCAAATATTTCATATTAATTAACACATTATTAACACTATTCTCTATCGATTACAGTTATTCACTACTCTAAATGTATAATCCAAATAACATTTTTACTAATCATAATGACACCATTCTCAAACTAATCCGAAAATCACTATTTTTCAAAGATTTAAATAGTGTTTATCGTGTCATAGCAGAATGACTAAAAAACAACACTGTACCTATATTGCGTCGCTATAGCACGCCATAGCGTTGATAGCATCGATAGCACCGATAGCACCATAACTTTCGTGGTCCAAAAACACTATAGCATAGCACAGCTATAGCGCGCTATTTTGGCCCCTACTATTTTTTTTGTCTATTCTTAAATTTCGATATTCCAGCTATAACGTATCCGATATATATTATTGACTAACAATTTCAACGACTAAAAATATCAATAAATACTCATGCCAAACTATTTCTTTTCAGTTTGATGAGTGATGATTTTTATATACTTTTTCATCGATTATAAAATATCCATTAGCATTGTTTGATTTTCATTAACACGTATTTTAGTAGATTAATTATTTTTCTGTAGAACTGATCTGACCTACCGCCTACGTGAAACATTACGGGTCCGATAGGCTATATATACTTGTAGTTTGGACAAGTTGGATGATCAACAATGAAGCGATGAGAAGAGAAGAGACAGAGAACTGAATAGAATCAGGTCAAAATAAATAAATAAATAAATAAATCTCTTAAGTCTTAATACACAGAGACGAGAAAATAAAGGTTCCAACTTACCAGGCTACAAGCTGATTCTCGATCCGACATAATTATACTTGAAACCTTTGAAGCCTTTCTAGTTTCTATAGTCTACACTACCAGCGTAGCTTTGCGGCCTTGAATAATTAATACTAGTAATTATGAGACGCACGTCATAGCGTTGAATGTTGTGATATATAATGTTGAAAAGTACGATAATTAACTTTGGCACAACCATCACTTGCGAACAGCAGGATATATATAATATTAATGTTGTGATAAACGCTTTCATATCACATATTAAGTTTCCTGTGGATAACGGGTCTAATTTCGAGGCTGATTTATGCTTTTTAGCGCTATCCAACTCATCATTTAATTTACCAAAATTTGTTTTGCACTTTTGATGGGGGCAGATCTCAATTCTCGACCTTCCGCATAGTAATTATTTTATCATTGACCCAAATACTGGTCTGCTTTGTTTGACCGTCTTGCCTTCTCCAGGTCCGTCGATTTCAGGCAACCTGCTATAGCAAAATTTCTTCGTTATATATGTATGATATTGGGGAAAATAAATTGTCGTTTTATTTGATTTTATATTTATTTCCTTAATACTAATATTAATGTATAAATTAATTCAAATTACATATTTACCGTACTGCAATCTCATATGATTGTGCGGTATTTTTATTTATATGATTGTATGTCTTCTGATTAATTGTATAATATAATGTGTTTTCAAAAAATTAATCATGTCTGACAATGTTTTTAATTGAAATTGTTGATGCATGAGTTAATTAGAGGTGCATACGATATATATATATATATATATATATATATATATATAGAGTTAGGCTGGGGTGCTATGGATAGCATAGTGGCCTCTATGCTACGGCTCAATATTCGAGTTTCCAAAATCCAAACGGTCGATCCGAACCGTTCATCTTATTCTCCATATTAATATCTGCTTGGAGACCAAATTTTACATTTTTCTGAATTTTTTTACTATTTATTAAGTATTTTACAAAATTGTTGATCCAACGGTGGCTGCACAAAACAGTAAAACCGTTGGATTAGCGATTTTCAAAGTGGCTTAATAAATAGTAAAAAAATTCAGAAAAATGTAAAATTTGGTCTCCAAGCAGATATTAATATGGAGAATAAGATGAACGGTTCGGATCGACCGTTTGGATTTTGGAAACTCGAATATTGAGCCGTAGCATAGAGGCCACTATGCTATCCATAGCACCCCAGCCTAACTCTATATATATATATATATATCATATGTTTGTATTCAGATTTAAGATGCATCAATGTTAGTCGCAAATTCTGCTATATATATTATTGTAAGACAATAACAATCAATTAATCAATTTAGAACTGGGTCTTGTCATTTAGGATATGTACCTATTGCTTTATCCAAAGCAATAGAACCACCCAGGAGATGTGCCATTCAGGCTGAAGCAATAGCACTATGGAGGGCGTCTCTTATGGTAATTGACAAAGATATCATATCCTGTGTATTCTACACACTGTCAAATACTCTCAGATGGCAGATCTGCTAGAGCGCAAAGTCACAAGTGAGAGATGGAGCTATCAAGGCTTAGGACATTTTGCATTTGGTAACTCATGCGATATAGTGACCATGGTGACAAGCGAACAGCTTGAATTCGGTTCAGCAGGATTAAAAATTCGTGATTCAGATATAATTTAGAAATTATTTGGTACAATAAAGAAGAAAAAATAATCCTGCAAAAAAATAATTAAAAAATTGGCATTTTTTTTCTTGTTTTCTCGTGAATAATTCATGATTCACATTTTATTCAGAGTTAAGTTCGGAAACGTCAAAAAAAATGAATTAAACGCCAATATATTGCGAGTCTTGTCACTGTGATAATGACCCGTGTGTTTTTCGGAAAAACCATAAGGTCATGTTTGGTTGTGGAGTAATATGTGAAGTTTATTTCTTACTTCACATTTAAATAGTCAAATGAGAAATAAAAGAAGAAAAGGTGGAATAAGAGATGAGTTAATTGACTCAATTCAGTAAATTACTTCATTTCTCTAGGTGAATTAACTTATTTCACACTTCATCGGTAAAGTTCACTGTCATAATTAGAGGTTCATTTTTCAACACCATATTATATATCTAGATAGATTAATTTAAACCGTGAATTAAATTATCAAACAAAATATAAAATATGTGGAGTAACAGAAAGTAAGCAATTTAATCCTTCTTAACTTCGCTCCACAATCAAATATGAGCTAAAAATTTTCATATGTACATATTGAAGTTGTGTGATGCATAAATTAGAACACATATATTAATATATTATATTCAAATAGAATTATGAAAATACACATTTACATGTACTTTGCCTTCGGTCTATTTCATTCTCTACCATCCAACAAAAAAGTAATCACCACCTTCGTGCCAACAAATACAGTTCTCCCTAATAATTTTATTTTGTGTGAATCAACGCTAATACCACAAAAAAATTTAATAGAGAGTCCTTAATTAAATGCTTATTAGCCAATACATCAACGATTAAAACCAGTGTTGTAAAAAACGTCCGTTTAGACCAAATAATTGGCCGATTAGTCGTACCGTTATAGATTTTTTCCGACTAATTGACCGATTATTCTCAGCTATAACCGATTATTCCCAATTATTTCTAATTAATCGTTTGACGAGACACTATCCATCTGACGACCGCATTACCGTTATTTACAGCACTGATTAAAACAGTTGCAGATTTGCAATTGACCCACTCAACTCTGCTTGTTATACCTCACTAGAAATACGAACACACAATAAAAATAAGCAATTTTGATATAAAATTGCTTATTCGTATATAATATTTCTTTTGACTGGAACTGGTGCCCCACTATTGATGGTACGCCAGTACATGGTTTAATACACATATACAGATAATTGTATCAGCTTTTATAATTCAAAATCATTTCCATCTCTACTTACACCTACACTATATAAATATTTGTTTATCTGAGAAGGATTCCAATAGCATTTTTTTTGATCCACTACAAAATGCCACAACCTAAATTATTTATCTATATTTCAAAATTTTAAAAGTTACATATCAAATTGGAACCATAAATTTTCTTCGTTCTAATGAGAGATGTGTCCATATAAAATGTTATGATACTTTGAATTTAATCTATACTATACCAATTTGTCAAAAAATAAACGCATTAAAATTAATTTATCAAAATTAACTAGATTGGTCACTTGATCTAATATAAATTAATTAAAAAATTCACAGTATTTTTTATTAAAAATACAATGCTCATGAAATTGAAGAGGATCAACTGTTTAGATTTATCATTTTTATTTTAAATTTTATTATTTAACAGCTCAATTAGAAATTGGAGCCCCTCCCTCAGCTAATATATATATAATAGTTTTTTCTTTCCAATTTTCAATTTAAGGTGGCATATTCTATTTTTATTTCTCGGTAGAACTTAGTGACAGAAATTTAAGGTGGCATATTCAATTTTCAATTAGAAATTAGTGACAGAAACAGAAAATAATTCTTCCAAGAAGAATGAAACTAAGCTATTGTTCCTCCAGTAGGGAATGAAATGGAGGTCTCCATTTATTGTTTGATAAATACTTTGTTCTTTAATAATATTTATATTTACTTAATAGCTACTTTAGAAGTTCCTTCGTACTTATTTTGTTTAACAAATTTTAATTGCTCCACAATTTAAAAAAAATAAAAATAAAAATAAACCAGTTAAATGAAAAAAATACGTGTTCATCTCACTTTATAAATTTTTTTTAGGATTGATGTACTATCTTAAAAATATCATCAGCTATTTACTTACTTAAGAGTCAAACAGTATACTTGTACAAAGATGAATATTTAATTTAAATATTCGTAATGCATAAAATTAAATCTCCGAAGTATCTCGAGTGCGTATCCTCTGAGATACCTCATATTTTGTGCGACCGATGTGTCCAATTTCTATTTGGGAAGTAGCCAGTATCATTTCAGCTTTGAGATTCGTCAAGAACGTATTTGAACAGTTAGGATTTTTTCAAAAATTAACGATAGATACGAGGTACCTCAGACAATGCTAATTCGATATCTCGCCGTATCTTTACACGGCAAAAGAAAGTTCTCCGTATCTTTTTTTTTTCACTGCTCATTAATTAAAAAATAATTTCACTTATCATATTTCCCAATAAGAGACCGACTCACTAGTCGTGTTAAACAAGCTACCACTCTCCTGTCCTTGTCCCTTCCCCAAATCCACATTTTTCCTTGCCCTTTTCCAAATTCTTGTTCTACCGCGCCTCGATTTCTCAGCTGCAGTGAGCCATCCGACGCTGCGGCTCACCGACGCTCTGTTCAACGGAAGACCAGATCCGGCAAGAAAGATATTAAGAATACAAAATGTAGGTATTGGTTTAGATTTATGTTTGTTCTCTCACTATATTTCATTTCCGTTGTATTTCTTGATACTGAAAATTATTTTCCAGTAGATCTGTTTTATCGCTGCACTTCTACTATAGTCTATTTTGGCGTTTCTTTTTTTATCGAATTTTTATGCTTTTTCGAGATTTTTTTACTTTGTGTAGGTGTCATATGCTGAAATCGATCATAGTATACTGTCATTAAAAGCTCTGTGGATGAAGGCAGTACGAACTTAATATTGTCTTTCTTTTGTTTAAGGCTGATTATACACAGCTCTGTGGTTCTCCTTCCCTTGTGCTTCCATTTCCCAGAACCTTTTTTGTCAAGTTTAATGTCTTTTTGGGATGGATTTCATCGAATATCATACATTGGATACAGCTCTGTGGTTTCAGAAACCCCAACTTCAGCTGTGTTCACATTTCTAGAGAGGAGAACCACAGAGCCAATCTATTAGCTAACCGGGCTAGATTTCATCGATTATCATACATTGGATACACATATCCTCTCTTCCTTGAAGATTCCAGCTTAGATTCCAATTACCAGTAGATGTTCCATTAATACAAATGTACTAGACATCACTGAACTATGTACTGGTAAAAGGTTGTGCCTACGGGCTATGAACAACAAAAAAAAAATATTGCCCTGAGTGGATTCGTTCCTGTGATTATTACATGTGTAGTTCAGTCAAGTCCGATTACACACAGTTGAGTAACAATTTATATAAAATGTTCCATAAAGTACTTGCTGATTTGTGATATTTTTTTATTTTGAGGATATGATTTTCCTTATATTTCGTATAAGAGAGCTACTCCACGACTCCACCCGTGCCGCTCTTCTACTCTATACGGTTAGTTAATTAGTTTCTTAGTTTTTTTTTTCCCAAGTTGTTATTTGTATGGTTTCGATTTTGTGTGTTTCTTTGTACTGTTAGCATACTAGCTGTAAGTAGGGCTGCTAAAAAGTCAGAACTAATTAAGTAAATTGTCCATTTTTTAATTAGTATTTTATATACGTGGACTAAGAAATGTATTAATAAAGTCAGAAATACTTGTCTTCAACAAATCGTATCATCTGAGGGGCAATATGGTCTCTTACTTCTTCTCTCACAGTGTAATAGATATTTCAATCCTGCACTCTTTAAAATAACCACATGGAGTTGTTTTTTTTTTTTATCAAAGAGTTGTTTTTATTATGTTAAAATAACTTTTGTAGGTTAAACAAAATGCACACTCCAAGCCGATGACCAGCACGACAACAAACCCATTCAGATGAAGATAGTCATGACAAGTCAGCAGGTTTTTTATAATTAGTGTGGTTTTTTCAATTATTGTAATTATTTTGTTTATATCTGTAACATGTTGCATCTGACCTGACTATAGAGATGAAAACTATAAAAAAACCTGAAATAATATTCTCACCTAACTAGATGATATGTACGTGCACCTGATAGGTATTCATGTATTAAATTTGATAATGCAACAAGTTATTCAATATAATGCACTTCCCTCAAGTTTGATATAGCCATTCAAAAAGCAGGGAAGAGGAAGCACTGCTCTTCCATGTGTATAGCAATACTGTGCTTATTATGCTTATTGTTTGTTATATTTGCAGGGGGTGAACAGAACTTTTCCCTTTGTTTCAAGTAATGAAGCTGATGATATATTATAAGTTCAAACACCTATCCTCTTTCAATTGGTTAGTTGATCTTCTGAAATAATATGTTCTTTTATTAGTTCAATCTATGCAACTGTGCTATTCCTTTTCTGGAGAATGAATTAGTTTATTTTAGCAATTAAAATGTCTTATAAAACAACAAATTACTTTTTGGAATCCTTGTATTAGGTATATTGGAAGATATTTCTCACAAGTACATAAAATGAGCTTTAAAATATGATTCCCAAAACAGTCTGCATAAAACTTCAAATATTTGTGATGCAAACATGAAGCAATTATTAGGCACTAAATGTAATTTTGCGGAAGTTAGGTAACAATACCCAACTGCTCCTATATTATGTAAAATTTTTAAGTGTTAACGTATGATTTTGCTATTCCTTTTTTGAAGGTTCATTTGGTGAATTTCAATGTGGGTGTCCAAGCTTTGATGCTTCTGTACTAGATCTCTTCAAAAAACTAAATAGCCAGTGAACGGTTTTACCGTGCTCTGTATGCAAAGCTTCTTATTCCAGCTGCACTAACTTCTTCCAAGGTTCTCTCTCTCCCTTTCTTTTGCCTGCTCTCACGCACTTGTTCTTAATTGTATTTTGTAAACTTTAGTTTATGATTTTCAATGTTTATGTTGATTCCTCAGCCAGAGCTATTTATTGGGCTACTGACAAAAGCAATGAAGAATGATATCAACTTGAAAAGAGTTGTTGCCTTCTCAAAGCATAGGTGATGGTCAGACCTGAAACAAGAAGGTTGGTTGTAAGCTAAGTCCTGAGCTGAATCTCCCAACATTGCTCCTGATGTTCTGAGCTGTGGCAAAAAGACCGGTAAGTATCTGATGTAGCTTCAAGCTATTTTGATTTCCATTGTTGATGGTTTATGGATAAGAAATGGATATTGGGGATTCTTGGATGTCATTAGTAAATAGTATAGCCGTATTTATAAAAAAAAAGTTAGTAAAAAGTAAGTTCTTATTATCTTTTTATGATATTATTATTATAGTTGTTTTGGTACCTAATAGGTTATATCATTGTGCAATACTAATGTACTCAAACACGTAATCATATCAAGATGCATACTCTTATACGGCATAGTCCTGCTATGTGTGTTTACCAAATTTACAAAGAGAAAATGGACACTGTACTCTTTCAAATTTCCCTTTATTGCCTTAATCAGTTAATCAGGATATTATCATATAAATGAACATGGATACTGTAGTCCCTCTCCAAAAGTATAGTGTTCCAATCATTTTATTGATGATACTCTCTTCGCCCTTTCCAAATTTCAGGCCTAATAAAAGCTGTCGTCTCTTCTATGGTGACTTTCTTGACTGAAACTTGATCAACCCTCATCTAGCACCTTTATTGGACTCAACTGTCACATACACATGTTTCACATTGATAAATTTCAAAGGTAATCGGAATTACTATTTCTTATTTCAATTAGATTACTTTTAGTAATTCATTGCTATCTTATTTGTTCTTTTATTTTTCCAATTTGAGAAAACTGTCAATTGTAATGGTTCACACACTTGCAACTGATGAACAAACTCAATTGAGTAATATCTAGATGCTAAAATTTAGTGCCAGAGTTCTTTTAGTTCTTGGATGCCATTAGTAAATAGTAAGTTATGCCTTCTTTATAAAAAAAATAGTAAAAAGTAAGTTGTTTTTATTTTTTTATGATATTATAGTTAATTGATCTGATTTCTATTTTGTTTTTTCTGGTTATTTAGGTCTTCATGGTACTTGTAATGTTGCAAGACCACTAAAGGGTTTTACTGTGGTAATTTGTGTTCTGGTAACTGTTGCCTTGGTGGTAAGTACATTCTTCACTTTCTTTTTTCAATGAGTTGTTAAAAGTTGAGCTTCAGTATGGAGCGATTTATTTGGGTAATTAGGCTGTCCAGGGAGTTAGGCTGGCAGGAGCTTTGTGCATCATTGTTGTTGATTTGAAGCCAAACAAATTTGACCTATGTAAGAATTTTTTTGGTACGTCTCTAGAATCCAATATAAGATCTTCAGTTCACCTGGTTTGATTCTTGATTTGCACAATTGTCCCTTTCACTATGCACAGGGGCAAGAACAAATTTAGAGGAAATTGTATCAGAAAAACAATGCCAATTGTGCTACTGACAATACCAACCATATAGCAAAAGTAAGTACAATATTAAAGCATGTTTATTACAGTTTCAAATTAATCTTATTTAATTGTTGTAAAATCATCTTAAACTTAAAATATATGCAAGTTGTATATAGCTATTTGAAAATATAGTGCCCTATGTATGACCAAGCAAAAACAATAAACAAAAATGATTGGTTTTCCTGTTTACCACCATAACCTATGAGTTCTGAATTAAGTTAGTTCTCAACATTACACATGCTACTTTATTTTCTTTCGCTCTATATTTTTCACGAAAAATACTTTTTTTTTTTATACCAAAAGTTGGAAGAAAAATTTACTAACTCTGCCACAAGAAAAAACAAAGAAAAAAAATCAAGAAAGGAAGTTGAAGAATTTGATTTATTGGAAAGTGGGCTGAATTTCAATTTGTGTTGTTGTGATGGGCAGGTTGTAGAGAATAATGGAATGAGGGATCCTAACTCTGCACTGAACATTGTGTGCTCAGCTGAAACTTTGAAGCAGCTTCTCCAGGATCGAATGAGAAAGGAGCTTGGGATTGCATCGGCCTAACCATGACGAGGCTGAAGCTGACTGTATCCTAACCCGTCTCGGGCAGCTTGATCAGGTAATCCCTGTTCTCAAGTCTACTTGCACGTGTTTATGCACAATTGCATTAATTAAAAATATTACCAATTACGTGCGTAGACTCCTGATAGGATTAGCTTGATGTCTTTGAGTAAAGCTTAGTGAAAAATCAAGGTATGGTGAGGGAACTTTATCCAAGAAATGAATGAATCTTTGACACACAAATTCGCTCCGACGATTCTTCCCCCTTTCGATCCTTCTCAGAAAGAAATGTCCTTCCAGCTGTTTTAGTTAGTCTGAAGATTTTGCAATTAAATTAGTAGACTTTGATTACAGATAATGAAATGGCACGACAATATAATCTGGGTCCTGACAACGTTGTGTTAAAAGTAGGCAGGTCATTGCCACATGATATGTGGTTCATTAGCATTGTGAAATGTTATACTGGCTGGGGTTTGATCATGGCACCAAATGTACGCATTCTATCTTTGTTTTATACTGTTTTGAAATTCATTGTTCAATCTTGTTTTGTACCCAAAACTAGTTTGCTTGGATCTGTCATGCTCAACATCACATTCTTGGTGTATTGTGAATGCTGTATGAACGAGCCACATACTCGACTGATCTATTCAATGCATGAGCATGCAAAATGTTCAAATGGTAAATCTAACTTTTGAATTATAGACAGATGAACTCGGCTTGAACTTAAAATAAATCTCCGTTTCCTTTAGCGAGTCGATCTGATCCGAGCCAAGCTTCCCATTTCGCTTCTCCCTATCGAAGCAGAGCTCTTGCTTTCTTGCTCTCCAGTTTCGTCACTCTCTCGCTCCGTTGCTCTCCAGTTTCGATCTTCTCTCCTCTCAGGTGCTCTCTCTCTCTCCTCTCTCTTTCTCTGAGCTGCTTAAATTGGATAGTATACCATGATACTGGTACTGATTTTATTTTGTAGGTTTTCTTAAATTACAATTAGGTTCAAGGTTTTTAAGTGATTAATGGGTTTTGTTAAACCATGATACTGGTACTGATCCAATACAATGATTTATCATTTACTGCCACATTTTGAAACTATCGAGTACCAGTCCGATTCTATCTATCTTTTTGTGATACTGGCACTGATATCCATGATACTGGTAGGCAAAAGATAAACTTAACACAAAAAATGTATGTTTTGAATTAAAAAATATCTGTATGTATTTGGAATAGAATGGTAACCAATTTTAAGTTATTCTGTATTTTTGATACTTTTGTACTGTACCAGCAAAGGGATTTTGTATCCTCTGAGATATCTCAAACTTTGTGTGACTTTATGGAAAATCCCAACTGTTTAAATATGTTCTACACGAATCTCAAAGCACACATAATACTGACCCCCTACAGCACCCCCAAATAGGCACCGGACACGTCGGTCACGCAAAAGTTGAGATATCTCACAGGATACGGACTCCAGCAAAGGCTGGTATGTATTAACTGGCAAGTTAGTGCTAATGCCCTCTTCTCTTTCCTTATTTTTGTTTAATGTCTGTTTTTTTATTGGGGCATGGTAATTAACTTGTCTTTTTTCGAAGTTTGACCTACAGTCTCATGAAAAAACAATGCTCATTTTGATTAAAAAAATAAAGTTGTCTCACAATTGAAGAAATCAAATTTTTTTTATAGAGTGAGTTGGAGAAAGAGAGAACCTCTCTGTAGTTGAAGGAAAAGAAGAAAGTGTTGGCACAAAGAGGTGCACTTCTTTCTGTTTTTTGTAAATAATTTTTCTCTCAAGTAAATCATATGTACAAGAAAACATAATCAAGATACAAGCAGTTTGATTTCCTCATGTAAATACGAATTTGATATGCAAACAGTCAAAGACAAAATGAGAATTATAGATACTTTTTTTTTCTGATTCTTACATGTCACTGTTTCCCTTTGCAGCTCCAGACAAGAATAGCTTCAATGATAGCATTGCAGATAATCAAGTAGGTGTGACTTCCCTCCATGTTTTCCTATTGCTTTGTAAATTCTTTCTAGGATAAAATAGAAACTAGTCTATATTCAGTTCATACCATCTGAGCTACAAACATCTCAAGGTCCAATTTGCAAAGCTCAAATTTTCTGTATTTTATCATGGTTTGAAAGGTTACTGACAAACAAAACTTTTGTTCTCTGAAATACTCTCTCTCTTATCAAAAGGTTACTTACAAGCAAAAC
The DNA here is from genome assembly GCF_964058835.1 of Carex rostrata. NCBI lineage: Eukaryota > Viridiplantae > Streptophyta > Magnoliopsida > Poales > Cyperaceae > Carex > Carex rostrata. Next base: position 10,441,834 of record NC_135933.1, read on the forward strand.
TGTTTGTTTTAATTATTAAATGCTACAGTGTATTTTGATTATAGTGTATCAGTGGTACCATGAAAGCAGATAATCCCATCAATTTGTACCTAGTTTGTTTTACTTTTACACGTAGCATATGTAAATTTGAGACTACCATATATTTTGCTCTTTACTTTGTTTATGGTTAATAAAGATGTATTAATTTGTTAGTGCATGGTGTTTGTAAATTTGTGCTTTTGGTCCTATTTCAGTTACAGGTTAGTCAGTTAAGCTTGTCAGTAAGTAGCTAGTACTCTAATATGTATATATATTTATATTAGGCATGGTGTGTATAACTTGTAATTGTGACAGTATATGGAGGAGCTTAATGAACAATTGTGCATATGAAATGTTAGTTTTACACTTGTTGGCTATGACAAATTCATAATCTGGTATCTCCTGTAAATATGTCAGATGCTATTTATTTAACCCAGTCTTGTTTTAGACAATTTTATACTGGTTGGTTGGTTTGCCAACTAACCTACCCTGATCTTCATTTAGGGGTAATTCATGCATGCTTCCTCATATATTTTTTTTATTTTTCATTTTATTGAGTAATTGTATAATATTTTGTGTGTTGTCAGGTATCTAGTATAATCTACTTGGACCCTCCAGCTGCAACTGGGTTGTCTTATTCCCTTGACCATTCGGATTACACCACTGGATCAAGACAGCTGCTGATTCACACAAGTTTCTTTTGAAGGTCAGTTTTTTATTTTTTTATTTTCTTGTTGAACTGTACTTTAATATTTTTTTACTTTAATTTTCTTGATAAGTCTTATTTGCAACTATCAGGGACATCATTAGTCTTATGACTGTTAGGAAATTTGAGCATGTTGATTCTCATGGATTTTAATTAACATTTGATTTGTAATATGAAGAATGTATCTAATTGGGCCATATACCATTTTGAATTCTGGTTATTTGTTGTTTTTGAATTCATGGATTGTTTAGTTTACTATTATAATTTGAACTTATTTGTTGTTTTTGGATTTATGTTATAAATTATGTTACCGAATTTTTAGTTTAGTTTACTGTTATAAATTATTAGTTTAGTATACTGTTATAAATTATGTTACCGAATTTGTTTAGTATCTAGAATAGCTCAACTTATTTGTTCAGTTTGCTGTTATAAATTATGTTACCGAATTTTTAAACATGTCTTTCAAATATACTACAATTAATTGAGTTTGAGTCGAGTTCGGGCTGAGCTTAAAGAGTCCAATGGACTGAGCCGAGTCAGGTTTTAATGAAAGAATGAATGCGTCGGGCCAAGTTTTGAACGAGTTTCCGCTCATTAGCACCCCTAATTGCCCAGCTCAATTTTTTTTTAAATGTAATGGTAACTAGATGGTGGAACCATCAATTGCATTGTTTACAAAGCTATATTAGGTTTGCATGAATATAAAAATTAACAAGAAAAATGTTTCTCTAATTTGTCGAATCTATCACCTCTTGCCTTTATATGAGAAGTTAGTCATGGCAAGATTAGGAGTCAGCTTCGAACTTCTTGCAACAGGTGACACCCCCATAATACTGGTACTGAGCATTATACAGTCCGTAAAAACTTTGCTGTTGGAGGTAGTACAACTTCTATGTTCCTTATATCAAATAAAAATGGTTCGTATCTTCGTATTTTTTACTGACAATATAGCATTTCTTTTTTTGTTGCACGGCTTAATTCTTTTCCTTCTGGTTGTTACGTGTATCTAACCGGTAGAAGTCAACCAAAGATGACTTGGCCGTAACTTATTTGAGCTGATAGGTCTATCTTATATTTTTTTTTAGTTGGTCAGATCTCACAACCTTTACTCTTGTTTAGTACCGATATTTGAGTTGTTTTATTGTTATGTAGATGAAGCTTTTCTTGAAGTGGGCTGGTTTCTTAAAATGGCACGCATGCAACTACTACGACTTCTTTCCGGTTTGATTTGTAATATAAGTTTCCTTCTCAATATATCCTTTCTTTTTTTGTTGCACGGTTTATTTGTTCCCCTTCTAGCTGTTTGGTGTACTTGATCGGTAGAAGTCAGCCAAAGCTGACTTGGCGGTTACTAGTTTGAGTTAATAGGTCTTTGTTATACTTTCTTTTAGGAGGTTATGTCTCGCAACCTTTATTGTTCTTTTGTTTATGTAGATGGAGGTTTTTTTGAAGTGGGCTGTATTCTTGGAATGGCACGCATGCATTGTTTATGTAGATGGTGGTTTTTTTGAAGTGAGATGTATTCTTGGAATGACACGCATGCAACAAACACGATTTCCTTCCGGTTTGGTTTGTAAGATAAGTTCCTTCTCAATATATCATTTCTTTTTTATTGCACGGTTTATTTGTTCCCCTTCTAGCTGTTTGGTGTACTTGACCTGTAGAAGTCAGCCAAAGCTGACTTGGCGGTTACTTTTTTCAGTTGATAGGTCTTTGTTATAGTTTCTTTTAGGTGGTCATATCTCACAACCTTTATGGTTATTTTGTTTATGTAGATGGGGGGTTTTTTTGAAGTCGGCTGCTTTCTTGGAATGACAGGTATGTAACAACCACGATTTCCTTCCGGTTTGGTTTGTAAGATAAGTTTCCTTCTCAGTATATCCTTTCTTTTTTCGTTGCAGGGTTTATTTCTTCCCCTTCTAGCTGTTTGGTGTACTTGACAGGTAGAAGTCAGCCAAAGCTGACTTGGCGGTTACTTGTTTTAGTTGATAGGTTTTTGTTATAGTTTCTTTTAGGTGGTCATGTCTCACAACCTTTATTGTTCTTTTGTTGATGTAGATGGAGGTTTTTTTGAAGTGAGCTGTATTCTTGGAATGACACGCATGCAACAACCACGATTTCCTTCCGGTTTGGTTTGTAAGATAAGTTTCCTTCACAATATATCTTTTCTTTTTTTCGTTGCACGGTTTATTTCTTGCCATTCTAGCTGTTTGGTGTACTTGACCGGTAGAAGTCAGCCAAAGCTGACTTGGCGGTTACTAGTTTGAGTTGATAGGTCTTTGTTATAGTTTCTTTTAGGTGGTCATGTCTCCCAACCTTTATGGTTCTTTTGTTTATGTAGATGGAGGTTTTTTTGAAGTGAGTTGTATTTTTGGAATGCCACGCATGCAACAATCACGATTTCCTTCCGGTTTGGTTTGTAAGATAAGTTTCCTTCTCAATATATCATTTCTTTTTTGTTGCACGGTTTATTTGTTCCCCTTCTAGCTGTTTGGTGTACTTGACCTGTAGAAGTTAGCCAAAGCTGACTTGGCGGTTACTTTTTTCAGTTGATAGGTCTTTGTTATAGTTTCTTTTAGGTGGTCATATCTCACAACCTTTATGGTTATTTTGTTTATGTAGATAGAGGGTTTTTTTGAAGTCGGCTGCTTTCTTGGAATGACAGGTATGCAACAACCACGATTTCCTTCCGGTTTGGTTTGTAAGATAAATTTCCTTCTCAGTATATCCTTTCTTTTTTCGTTGCACAGTTTATTTCTTCCCCTTCTAGCTGTTTGGTGTACTTGACAGGTAGAAGTCAGCCAAAGCTGACTTGGCGGTAACTTGTTTTAGTTGATAGGTTTTGTTATAGTTTCTTTTAGGTGGTCATGTCTCACAACCTTTATTGTTCTTATGTTGATGTAGATTGAGGTTTTTTTGAAGTGAGCTGTATTCTTGAATTGACACGCATGCAACAACCACGATTTCCTTCCGGTTTGGTTTGTAAGATAAGTTTTCTTCACAATATATCTTTTCTTTTTTTCGTTGCACGGTCTATTTCTTGCCATTCTAGCTGTTTGGTTTACTTGACTGGTAGAACTCAGCCAAAGCTGACTAGGCGGTTACTTGTTTGATTTGATAGGTCTTTGTTATAGTTTCTTTTAGGTGGTCATGTCTCCCAAACTTCATTGTTCTTTTGTTTATGTAAATGAAGGTTTTTTTGAAGTGGCCTGCTTTCTTGGAATGACACGAATGCAACAATCACGATTTCCTTCCGGTTTTGTTTCTAAAATAAGTTTCATTCACAATATATCCTTTCTTTTTCAGTTGCACGGTTTATTTCTTGCCCTAATAGCTGTTTGGTGTACTTGACCGGTAGAAGTCAGCCAAAGTTGACTTGGCGGTTACTTGTTTCAGTTGATAGGTCTTTGTTATAGTTTCTTTAAGGTAATCATATCTCACAACCTTTATGGTTCTTTTCTTTATGTAGATGGAAGTTTTTTTGAAATGGACTGTTTTCTTGGAATGACACGCATGAAACAACCACGATTTCCTTCCGGTTTGGTTTGTAAGATAAGTTTCCCTCTCAATATATCCTTTCTTTTTTTGTTGCACGGTTTATTTGTTCCCCTTCTAGCTGTTTGGTGTACTTGACCTGTAGAAGTCAGCCAAAGCTGACTTAGCGGTTACTTTTTTCAGTTGATAGGTCTTTGTTATAGTTTCTTTTAGGTGGTCATATCTCACAACCTTTATGGTTATTTTGTTTATGTAGATGGGGGGTTTTTTTGAAGTCGGCTGCTTTCTTGGAATGACAGGTATGTAACAACCACGATTTCCTTCCGGTTTGGTTTGTAAGATAAGTTTCCTTCTCAGTATATCCTTTCTTTTTTCGTTGCAGGGTTTATTTCTTCCCCTTCTAGCTGTTTGGTGTACTTGACAGGTAGAAGTCAGCCAAAGCTGACTTGGCGGTTACTTGTTTTAGTTGATAGGTTTTTGTTATAGTTTCTTTTAGGTGGTCATGTCTCACAACCTTTATTGTTCTTTTGTTGATGTAGATGGAGGTTTTTTTGAAGTGAGCTGTATTCTTGGAATGACACGCATGCAACAACCACGATTTCCTTCCGGTTTGGTTTGTAAGATAAGTTTCCTTCACAATATATCTTTTCTTTTTTTCGTTGCACGGTTTATTTCTTGCCATTCTAGCTGTTTGGTGTACTTGACCGGTAGAAGTCAGCCAAAGCTGACTTGGCGGTTACTAGTTTGAGTTGATAGGTCTTTGTTATAGTTTCTTTTAGGTGGTCATGTCTCCCAACCTTTATGGTTCTTTTGTTTATGTAGATGGAGGTTTTTTTGAAGTGAGTTGTATTTTTGGAATGCCACGCATGCAACAATCACGATTTCCTTCCGGTTTGGTTTGTAAGATAAGTTTCCTTCTCAATATATCATTTCTTTTTTGTTGCACGGTTTATTTGTTCCCCTTCTAGCTGTTTGGTGTACTTGACCTGTAGAAGTTAGCCAAAGCTGACTTGGCGGTTACTTTTTTCAGTTGATAGGTCTTTGTTATAGTTTCTTTTAGGTGGTCATATCTCACAACCTTTATGGTTATTTTGTTTATGTAGATAGAGGGTTTTTTTGAAGTCGGCTGCTTTCTTGGAATGACAGGTATGCAACAACCACGATTTCCTTCCGGTTTGGTTTGTAAGATAAATTTCCTTCTCAGTATATCCTTTCTTTTTTCGTTGCACAGTTTATTTCTTCCCCTTCTAGCTGTTTGGTGTACTTGACAGGTAGAAGTCAGCCAAAGCTGACTTGGCGGTAACTTGTTTTAGTTGATAGGTTTTGTTATAGTTTCTTTTAGGTGGTCATGTCTCACAACCTTTATTGTTCTTATGTTGATGTAGATTGAGGTTTTTTTGAAGTGAGCTGTATTCTTGAATTGACACGCATGCAACAACCACGATTTCCTTCCGGTTTGGTTTGTAAGATAAGTTTTCTTCACAATATATCTTTTCTTTTTTTCGTTGCACGGTCTATTTCTTGCCATTCTAGCTGTTTGGTTTACTTGACTGGTAGAACTCAGCCAAAGCTGACTAGGCGGTTACTTGTTTGATTTGATAGGTCTTTGTTATAGTTTCTTTTAGGTGGTCATGTCTCCCAAACTTCATTGTTCTTTTGTTTATGTAAATGAAGGTTTTTTTGAAGTGGCCTGCTTTCTTGGAATGACACGAATGCAACAATCACGATTTCCTTCCGGTTTTGTTTCTAAAATAAGTTTCATTCACAATATATCCTTTCTTTTTCAGTTGCACGGTTTATTTCTTGCCCTAATAGCTGTTTGGTGTACTTGACCGGTAGAAGTCAGCCAAAGTTGACTTGGCGGTTACTTGTTTCAGTTGATAGGTCTTTGTTATAGTTTCTTTAAGGTAATCATATCTCACAACCTTTATGGTTCTTTTCTTTATGTAGATGGAAGTTTTTTTGAAATGGACTGTTTTCTTGGAATGACACGCATGAAACAACCACGATTTCCTTCCGGTTTGGTTTGTAAGATAAGTTTCCCTCTCAATATATCCTTTCTTTTTTTGTTGCACGGTTTATTTGTTCCCCTTCTAGCTATTTGGTGTACTTGACCTGTAGAAGTCAGCCAAAGCTGACTTAGCGGTTACTTTTTTCAGTTGATAGGTCTTTGTTATAGTTTCTTTTAGGTGGTCATATCTCACAACCTTTATGGTTCTTTTGTTTATGTAGATGGAGGTTTCTTTGAAGTCGGCTGCTTTCTTGTAATGACAGGCATGCAACAGCCATGATTTCCTTCCGGTTTGGTTTGTAAGATAAGTTTCCTTCTCAGTATATCCTCTTATTTTTCGTTGCACGGTTTATTTCATCCCCTTATAGCTGTTTGGTGTACTTGACCGGTAGAAGTCAGCAAAAGCTAACTTGGCGGTTACTAGTTTGAGTTGATAGGTCTTTGTTATAGTTTCTTTTAGGTGGTCATGTCTCACAACCTTTATGGCTCTTTTGTTTATGTAGATGGTGGTTTTTTTGAAGTGGACTGTATTCTTGGAATGGCACGCATGAAACAACCACGATTTCCTTCCGGTTTGGTTTGTAAGATAAGTTTCCCTCTCAATATATCCTTTCTTTTTTTGTTGCACGGTTTATTTGTTCCCCTTCTAGCTGTTTGGTGTACTTGACCTATAGAAGTCAGCCAAAGTTGACTTGGCGGTTACTTTTTTCAGTTGATAGGTCTTTGTTATAGTTTCTTTTAGGTGGTCATATCTCACAACCTTTATGGTTCTTTTGTTTATGTAGATGGAGGTTTTTTTGAAGTCGGCTGCTTTCTTGGAATGACAGGCAAGCAACAACCATGATTTTCTTCCGGTTTGGTTTGTAAGATAAGTTTCCTTCTCAGTATATCCTTTCTTTTTTCGTTGCACGGTTTATTTCTTCCCCTTCTAGCTATTTGGTGTACTTGACCGGTAGAAGTTAGCCAAAGCTGACTTGGCGGTTACTAGTTTGAGTTGATAGGTCTTTGTTATAGTTTCTTTTAGGTGGTCATGTCTCACAACCTTTATGTTTCTTTTGTATATGTAGATGGTGGTTTTTTTGAAGTGGGCTGTATTCTTGTAATGGCATGCATGCAACAAACACGATTTCCTTCCGGTTTGGTTTGTCAGATAAGTTTCCTTCTCAATATATCCTTTTTTTTTGTTGCACGGTTTATTTGTTCCCCTTCTAGCTGTTTGGTGTACTTGACCGGTAGAAGTCAGCCAAAGCTGACTAGGCGGTTACTTGTTTTAGTTGATAGGTTTTGTTATAGTTTTTTTAGGTGGTTATGTCTCACAATCTTTATTGTTCTTATGTTGATGTAGATTGAGGTTTTTTTGAAGTGAGCTGTATTCTTGGAATGACACGCATGCAACAACCACGATTTCCTTCCGGTTTGGTTTGTAAGATAAGTTTTCTTCACAATATATCTTTTCTTTTTTTCGTTGCACGGTTTATTTCTTGCCATTCTAGCTGTTTGGTGTACTTTACCGGTAGAAGTCAGCCAAAGCTGACTTGGCGGTTACTTGTTTGATTTGATAGGTCTTTGTTATAGTTTCTTTTAGGTGGTCATGTCTCCCAACGTTCATTGTTCTTTTGTTTATGTAGATGGAGTTTTTTTTGAAGTGGGCTGCTTTCTTGGAATGACACGAATGCAACAATCACGATTTCCTTCCGGTTTTGTTTCTAAAATAAGTTTCATTCACAATATATCCTTTCTTTTTTAGTTGCACGGTTTATTTCTTGCCCTTCTAGCTGTTTGGTGTACTTGACCGGTAGAAGTCAGCCAAAGCTGACTTGGCTGTTACTTGTTTCAGTTGATAGGTCTTTGTTATAGTTTCTTTTAGGTAATCATATCTCACAACCTTTATGGTTCTTTTCTTTATGTAGATGGAAGTTTTTTTGAAGTGGGCTGTATTCTTGGAATGACACACATGAAACAACCACGATTTCCTTCCGGTTTGGTTTGTAAGATAAGTTTCCTTCTCAATATATCATTTCTTTTTTTGTTGCACGGTTTATTTCTTCCCATTCTAGATGTTTGGTGTACTTGACCTGTAGAAATCAGCCAAAGCTGACTTGGCGGTTACTTGTTTCAGTTGATAGGTCTTTGTTATAGTTTCTTTTAGGTGGTCATGTCTCACAACCTTTATTATTCTTTTGTTTATGTAGATGCAGGTTTTTTTGAAGTGAGCTGCATTCTTGGAATGGAATGCATGCAACAACCACGATTTCCTTCCGGTTTGGTTTGTAAGATAAGTTTCCTTCACAATATATCCTTTCTTTTTTTGTTGCACGGTTATTTCTTCCCCTTCTAGCTGTTTGGTGTACTTGACCGGTAGAAGTCAGCCAAAGCTGACTTGGCAGTTACTTGTTTTAGTTGATAGGTCTTTGTTATAGTTTCTTTTAGGTGGTCATGTCTCGCAACCTTTATTGTTCTTTTGTTTATGTAGATGGAGGTTTTTTTGAAGTGGGCTGTATTCTTGGAATGCCACGCATGCAACAATCACGATTTCCTTCCGGTTTGGTTTGTAAGATAAGTTTCCTTCTCAATATATCATTTCTTTTTTTGTTGCACGGTTTATTTCTTCCCCTTCTAGATGTTTGGTGTACTTGTCCTGTAGAAGTCAGCCAAAGCTGACTTGGCGGTTACTTGTTTCAGTTAATAGGTCGTTGTTATAGTTTCTTTTAGGTGGTCATGTCTCACAACCTTTATTATTCTTTTGTTTATGTAGATGGAGGTTTTTTTGAAGTGAGCAGCATTCTTGGAATGGAACGCATGCAACAACCACGATTTCCTTCCGGTTTGGTTTGTAAGATAAGTTTCCTTCACAATATATCTTTTCTTTTTTTCGTTGCACGGTTTATTTCTTGCCATTCTAGCTGTTTGGTGTACTTGACCGGTAGAAGTCAGCCAAAGCTGACTTGGCAGTTACTTGTTTTAGTTAATAGGTCTTTGTTATAGTTTCTTTTAGGTGGTCATGTCTCGCAATCTTTCTTGTTCTTTTGTTTATGTAGATGGAGATATTTTTGAAGTGGGCTGTATTCTTGGAATGCCACGCATGCAACAATCACGATTTCCTTCCGGTTTGGTTTGTAAGATAAGTTTCCTTCTCAGTATATCCTTTCTTTTTTTGTTGCACGGTTATTTCTTCCCCTTCTAGCTGTTTGGTGTACTTGACAGGTAGAAGTCAGCCACAGCTGACTTAGCGGTTACTTGTTTTAGTTGATAGATCTTTGTTATAGTTTTTTTTAGGTAGTCATGTTTCACAACCTTTATGGTTCTTTTGTTTATGTAGATGGTGGTTTTTTTGAAGTGGGCTGTATTCTTGGAATGGCACGCATGCAACAAACACGATTTCCTTCCGGTTTGGTTTGTAAGATAAGTTTCCTTCTCAATATATCCTTTTTTTCGTTGCACGGTTTATTTGTTCCCCTTCTAGCTGTTTGGTGTACTTGACCGGTAGAAGTCAGCCAAAGCTGACTTGGCGGTTACTAGTTTGAGTTGATAGGTCTTTGTTGTAGTTTCTTTTAGGTGGTCATGTCTCGCAACCTTTATTGTTCTTTTGTTTATGTAGATGGTGGTTTTTTTGAAGTGAGCTGTATTCTTGGAATGACACATATGAAACAAACACGATTTCCTTCCGGTTTGGTTTGTAAGATAAGTTTCCTTCTCAATATATCCTTTCTTTTTTTGTTGCACAGTTTATTTGTTCCCCTTCTAGCTGTTTGGTGTACATGACCGGTATAAGTCAGTCAAAACTGACTTGGCGGGTACTAGTTTGAGTTGATAGGTCTTTGTTATAGTTTCTTTTAGGTGGTCATGTCTCACAACCTTTATGGTTCTTTTGTTTATGTAGATGGTGGTTTTTTTGAAGTGGGCTGTATTCTTGGAATGGCACGCATGCAACAAACACGATTTCCTTCCGATTTGGTTTGTAAGATAAATTTCCTTCTCAATATATCCTTTTTTTTGTTGCATGGTTTATTTGTTCCCCTTCTAGCTGTTTGGTGTACTTGACCGGTAGAAGTCAGCCAAAGCTGACTTGGCGGTTACTAGTTTGAGTTGATAGGTCTTTGTCATAGTTTCTTTTAGGTGGTCATGTCTCGCAACCTTTATTGTTCTTTTGTTATGTAGATGGTGGTTTTTTTGAAGTGAGCTGTATTCTTGGAATGACACGTATGCAACAAACACGATTTCCTTCCGGTTTGGTTTGTAAGATAAGTTTCCTTCTCAGTACATCCTTTCTTTTTTTGTTGCACGGTTTATTTGTTCCCCTTCTAGCTGTTTGGTGTACTTGACCTGTAGAAGTCAGCCAAAGCTGACTTGGCGGTTATTTTTTTCAGTTGATAGGTCTTTGTTATAGTTTCTTTTAGGTGGTAATATCTCACAACCTTTATGGTTCTTTTGTTTATGTAGATGGAGGTTTTTTTGAAGTCTGCTGCTTTCTTGGAATGACAGGCATGCAACAACCATGATTTCCTTCCGGTTTGGTTTGTAAGATAAGTTTCCTTCTCAGCATATCCTTTCTTTTTTCGTTGCACGGTTTATTTCTTCCCCTTCTAGCTGTTTGGTGTACTTGACCGGTAGAAGTCAGCCAAAACTGACTTGGCGGTTACTAGTTTTTGTTGATAGGTCTTTGTTATAGTTTCTTTTAGGTGGTCATGTCTCACAACCTTTATGGTTCTTTTGTTTATGTAGATAGTGGTTTTTTTGAAGTGAGCTGTATTCTTGGAATGGCACGCATGCAACAAACACGATTTCCTTCCGGTTTGTTTGTGAGATAAGTTTCCTTCTCAATATATCCTTTTTTTTTGTTGCACTGTTTATTTCTTGCCCTTCTAGCTGTTTGGTGTACTTGACCGGTAGAAGTCAGCCAAAGCTGACTTGGCGGTTACTTGTTTTATTTGATAGGTCTTTGTTATAGTTTCTTTTAGGTAGTCATATCTCACAACCTTTATGGTTCTTTTGTTTATTTAGATGGAAGTTTTTTTGAAGTTGGCTATATTCTTGGAATGACACGCATGAAACAACCACGATTTCCTTCCGGTTTGGTTTGTAAGATAAGTTTCCTTCTCAATATATCATTTCTTTTTTTGTTGCACGGTTTATTTCTTGCCCTTCTAGCTGTTTGGTGTACTTGACCTGTAGAAGTCAGCCAAAGCTGACTTGGCGGTTACTTGTTTTAGTTGATAGGTCTTTGTTATAGTTTCTTTTTGGTGGTCATGTCTCACAACCTTTATTGTTCTTTTGTTGATGTAGATGGAGGTTTTTTTGAAGTCGGCTGCTTTCTTGGAATGACAGGCATGCAACAACCACGATTTCCTTCCGGTTTGATTTGTAAGATAAGTTTCATTCTCAGTATATCCTTTCTTTTTTCGTTGCACGGTTTATTTCTTGCCCTTCTAGCTGTTTGGTGTACTTGACCGGTAGAAGTCAGCCAAACCTGACTTGGCGGGTACTTGTTTCAGTTGATAGGTCTTTGTTATAGTTTCTTTTAGGTAGTCATAACTCACAACCTTTATGGTTCTTTTGTTTATGTAGATGAAAGTTTTTTTGAAGTTGGCTGTATTCTTGGAATGACACGCATGAAACAACCACGATTTCCTTCCGGTTTGGTTTGTAAGATAAGTTTCCTTCTCAATATATCATTTCTTTTTTTGTTGCACGGTTTATTTCTTGCCCTTCTAGCTGTTTGGTGTACTTGACCTGTAGAAGTCAGCCAAAGCTGACTTGGCGGTTACTTGTTTTAGTTGATAGGTCTTTGTTATAGTTTCTTTTAGGTGGTCATGTCTCACAACCTTTATTGTTCTTTTGTTTATGTAGATGGAGGTTTTTTTGAAGTGGCTGCTTTCTTGGAATGACACGAATGCAACAATCACGATTTCCTTCCGGTTTGATTTGTAAGATAAGTTTCATTCACAATATATCCTTTCTTTTTTTGTTGCACGGTTTATTTCTTGCCCTTCTAGCTGTTTGGTGTACTTGACCGGTAGAAGTCAGCCAAAGCTGACTTGGCGGGTACTTGTTTCAGTTGATAGGTCTTTGTTATAGTTTCTTTTAGGTAGTCATATCTCACAACCTTTATGATTCTTTTCTTTATGTAGGTGGAAGTTTTTTTGAAGTGGGCTGTATTCTTGGAATGACACGCATGAAACAATCACGATTTCGTTCCTGTTTGTTTTGTAAGATAAGTTTCCTTCTCAATATATCATTTCTTTTTTTGTTGCACGGTTTATTTGTTCCCCTTCTAGCTGTTTGGTGTACTTGACCGGTAGAAGTCAGCCAAAGCTGACTTGGCGGTTACTAGTTTGAGTTGATAGGTCTTTGTTATAGTTTCTTTTAGGTGGTCATGTCTCGCAACCTTTATTGTTCTTTTGTTTATGTAGATGGAAGTTTTTTTGAAGTGGGCTGTATTCTTGGAATGGCACGCACGAAACAACCACGATTTCCTTCCGGTTTGGTTTGTAAGATAAGTTTCCTTCTCAGTATATCCTTTCTTTTTTCGTTGCACGGATTATTTCTTGCCCTTCTAGCTGTTTGGTGTACTTGACCGGTAGAAGTCAGCCAAACCTGACTTGGCGGTTACTTGTTTTAGTTGATAGGTCTTTGTTATAGTTTCTTTTAGGTGGTCATGTCTCACATCCTTTATTGTTCTTTTGCTGATGTAGATGGAGGTTTGTTTGAAGTCGGCTGTATTCTTGGAATGCCACTCATGCAACAACCACGATTTCCTTCCGGTTTGGTTTGTGAGATAAGTTTCCTTCTCAGTATATCCTTTCTTTTTTGGTTGCACGGTTTATTTCTTGCCCTTCTAACTGTTTGGTGTACTTGACCGGTAGAAGTCAGCCAAAGCTGACTTGGCGGTTACTTGTTTTAGTTGATAGGTCTTTGTTATAGTTTCTTTTAGGTGGTCATGTCTCACAACCTTTATTGTTCTTTTGTTGATTTAGATGGACATTTTTTTGAAGTCGGCTGTATTCTTGGAATGCCACGCTTGCAACAACCACGATTTCCTTCCGGTTTGTTTGTGAGATAAGTTTCCTTCTCAGTATATCCTTTCTTTTTTTGTTGCACGGTTTATTTCTTGCCCTTCTAGCTGTTTGGTGTACTTTACCGGTAGAAGTCAGCCAAACCTGACTTGGCGGTTACTTGTTTTAGTTGATAGGTCTTTGTTATATTTTCTTTTAGGTGGTCATGTCTCCCAACCTTTATAGTTCTTTTGTTTATGTAGATGGAAGTTTTTTTGAAGTGGGCTGTATTCTTGGAATGGCACGCACGAAACAAGCACGATTTCCTTCCGGTTTGGTTTGTAAGATAAGTTTCCTTCTCAGTATATCCTTTCTTTTTTCGTTGCACGGTTTATTTCTTGCCCTTCTAGCTGTTTGATGTACTTGACCGGTAGAAGTCAGCCAAACCTGACTTGGCGGTTACTTGTTTTAGTTGATAGGTCTTTGTTATATTTTCTTTTAGGTGGTCATGTCTCGCAACCTTTATTGTTCTTTTGTTTATGTAGATGGAAGTTTTTTTGAAGTGGGCTGTATTCTTGGAATGACAGGCATGCAACAATCACGATTTCCTTCCGGTTTGATTTGTAAGATAAGTTTCCTTCTCAATATATCTTTTCTTTTTTTCGTGGCACGGTGTATTTTTTCCCCTTCAAGCTGTTTGGTGTACCTGACCGGTAGAAGTCAGCCAAAGCTGACTTGGCGGTTACTTGTTTTAGTTGATAGGTCTTTGTTATAGTTTCTTTTAGGTGGTCATGTCTCACAACCTTTATGGTTGTTTTGTTTATGTAGATGGAAGTTTTTTTGAAGTCGGCTGCTTTCTTGGAATGACAGGTATGTAACAACCACGATTTCCTTCCGGTTTGATTTGTAAGATAACTTTCCTTCTTAGTATATCCTTTCTTTTTTCGTTGCACGGTTTATTTCTTACCCTTCTAGCTGTTTGGTGTACTTGACCGGTAGATGTCAGCCAAAGCTGACTCGGCGGTTACTTGTTTTAGTTGATAGGTCTTTGTTATAGTTTCTTTTAGGTGGTCATGTCTCACAACCTTTATTTTTCTTTTGTTTATGTAGATGGAGGTTTTTTTGAAGTGCGCTGCATTCTTGGAATGGAACGCATGCAACAACCACGATTTCCCTCCGGTTTGGTTTGTAAGATAAGTTTCTTTCACAATATATCTTTTTTTTTTGTTGCACGGTTTATTTCTTGCCATTCTAGCTGTTTGGTGTACTTGACCTGTAGAAGTCAGCCAAAGCTGACTTGGCAGTTACTTGTTTTAGTTGATAGGTCTTTGTTATAGTTTCTTTTAGGTGGTCATGTCTCGCAACCTTTATTATTCTTTTGTTTATGTAGATGGAGGTTTTGTTGAAGTGGGCTGTATTCTTGGAATGTCACGCATGCAACAACCACGATTTCCTTCCGGTTTGGTTTGTAAGATAAGTTTCCTTCTCAGTATATCCTTTCTTTTTTTGTTGCACGGTTATTTCTTCCCCTTCTAGCTGTTTGGTGTACTTGACAGGTAGAAGTCAGCCACAGCTCACTTGGCGGTTACTTGTTTTAGTTGATAGATCTTTGTTATAGTTTCTTTTAGGTGGTCATGTCTCACAACCTTTATGGTTCTTTTGTTTATGTAGATGGTGGTTTTTTTGAAATGAGCTGTATTCTTGGAATGGCACGCATGCAACAAACACGATTTCCTTCCGGTTTGATTTGTAAGATAAGTTTCCTTCTTAGTATATCCTTTCTTTTTTCGTTGCACGGTTTATTTCTTACCATTCTAGCTGTTTGGTGTACTTGACCGGTAGAAGTCAGCCAAAGCTGACTTGGCGGTTACTAGTTTGAGTTGATAGGTCTTTGTTATAGTTTCTTTTAGGTGGTCATGTCTTGCAACCTTTATGGTTCTTTTGTTTATGTAGATGGTGGTTTTTTTGAAATGAGCTGTATTCTTGGAATGGCACGCATGCAACAAACACGATTTCCTTCCGGTTTGGTTTGTAAGATAAGTTTCCTTCTCAATATATCCTTTCTTTTTTTGTTGCACGGTTTATTTCTTCCCCTTCTAGCTGTTTGGTGTACTTGACCAGTAGAAGTCAGCCAAAGCTGACTTGGCGGTTACTAGTTTGAGTTGATAGGTCTTTGTTATAGTTTCTTTTAGGTGGTCATGTCTTGCAACCTTTATTGGTCTTTTGTTTATTTAGATGGTGGTTTTTTTTTAAGTGGGCTGTATTCTTGGAATGACACGCATGCAACAAACACGATTTCCTTCCGGTTTGGTTTGTAAGATAAGTTTCCTTCTCAATATATCCTTTCTTTTTTTGTTGCACGGTTTATTTCTTCCCCTTCTAGCTGTTTGGTGTACTTGACCGGCAGAAGTCAGCCAAAGCTGACTTGGCGGTTACTAGTTTGAGTTGATAGGTCTTTGTTATAGATTCTTTTAGGTGGTCATGTCTTGCAACCTTTATTGTTCTTTTGTTTATGTAGATGGTGGTTTTTTTGAAGTGCGCTGTATTCTTGGAATGACACGCATGCAACAAACACGATTTCCTTCCGGTTTGGTTTGTAAGATAAGTTTCCTTCTCAATATATCCTTTTTTTTGTTGCACGGTTTATTTGTTCCCCTTCAAGCTGTTTGGTGTACTTGACCTGTAGAAGTCAGTCAAAGCTGACTTGGCGGTTACTTTTTTCAGTTGATAGGTCTTTGTTATAGTTTCTTTTAGGTGGTCATATCTCACAACCTTTATGGTTCTTTTGTTTTTGTAGATGGAGGTTTTTTTGAAGTCGGTTGCTTTCTTGGAATGACACGCATGCAACCACGATATCCTTCCGGTTTGGTTTGTAAGATAAGTTTACTTCACAATATATCCTTTCTTTTTTTGTTGCACGGTTTATTTCTTCCTCTTCTAGCTGTTTGGTGCACTTGACCGGTAGAAGTCAGCCAAAGCTGACTTGGCGGTTACTTTTTTTAGTTGATAGGTCTTTGTTATAGTTTCTTTTAGGTGGTCATGTCTCACAACCTTTATTGTTCTTTTGTTTATGTAGATGGAGGTTTTTTTGAAGTGGGCTGTATTCTTGGAATGGGACACATGCAACAACCACGATTTCCTTCTGGTTTGGTTTGTAAGATAAGTTTCCTTCACAATATATCCTTTTTTTTTGTTGCACCTGTTATATCTTGCCATTCTAACTGTTTGGTTTTCTTGACCGGTAAAAGTCAGCCAAAGCTGACTTGGCGGTTACTTTTTTTAGTTGATAGGTCTTTGTTATAGTTTCTTTTAGGTGGTCATGTCTCGCAACCTTTATTGTTCTTTTGTTTATGTAGATGGAGCTTTTCTTGAAGTGGGCTGCTTTCTTGAAGTGGCACGCATGCAACAACCACGATTTCCTTCCGATTTAGTTTGTAAGATAAGTTTCCTTCACAATATATCCTTTCTATTTTTGTTGCACGGTTTATTTCTTGTCCTTCTAGCTGTTTGGTGTACTTGACAGGTAGAAGTCAGCCACAGCTGACTTGGCGGTTACTTGTTTTAGTTGATAGGTCTTTGTTATAGTTTCTTTTAGGTGGTCATGTCTCGCAACCTTTATTGTTCTTTTGTTTATGTAGATGGAGGTTTTTTTGAAGTGGGCTGCATTCTTGGAATGGCACGTATGCAACAACCACGATTTCCTTTCGGTTTGGTTTGTAGGATAAGTTTCCTTCACAATATATCCTTTCTTTTTTCGTTACACTGTTTATTTCTTCCCCTTCTAGCTGTTTGTTGTACTTGACCGGTAGAAGTCGGCCAAAGCTAACTTGGCGGTTACTTGTTTTAGTTGATTGGTCTTTGTTATAGTTTCTTTTAGGTGGTCATGTCTCGCAACCTTTATTGTTCTTTTGTTTATGTAGATGGTGGTTTTTTTGAAGTGGGCCGCTTTTTTGGAATGGCACGCATGCAACAACCACGATTTCCTTCCGGTTTGTTTTGTAAGATAAGTTTCCTTCTCAATATATCCTTTCTTTTTTTGTTGCACGGTTTATTTGTTCCCCTTGTAGCTGTTTGGTGTACTTGGCGGTTACTTGTTTTAGTTGATTTGTCTTTGTTATAGTTTCTTTTAGGTGGTCATATCTCACAACCTTTATTGTTCTTTTGTTTATGTAGATGGAGGTTTTTTTGAAGTGGGCTGCTATCTTGAAATGGCACGCATGCAACAACCACGATTTCCTTCCGGTTTGTTTTGTAAGATAAGTTTCATTCACAATATATCCTTTCTTTTTTTGTTGCACGGTTTATTTCATTCCCTTCTAGCTATTTGGGGTACTTGATAGGTAGAAGTCAGCCAAAGTTGACTTGGCGGTTACTTGTTTTAGTTGATCTGTCTTTGTTATAGTTTCTTTTAGGTGGTTACCTCTCACAACCTTTATTGTTCTTTTGTTTATGTAGATGAATGTTTTTTTTGAAGTGAGCTGCTTTCTTGGAATGGCACGCATGCAACAAACACGATTTCCTTCCGGTTTGGTTTGTAAGATAAGTTTCCTTCTCAATATATCCTTTCTTTTTTTGTTGCACGGTTTATTTCTTCCCCTTCTAGCTGTTTGGTGCACTTGACCGGTAGAAGTCAGCCAAAGCTGACTTGGCGGTTACTTGTTTTAATTGATAGGTCTTTGTTATAGTTTCTTTTAGGTGGTCATATTTTACAACCTTTATTGTTCTTTTGTTTATGTAGATGGAGCATTTCTTAAAGTGGGCTGCTTTCTTGGAGTGGCACGCATGCAACGACCATGATTTCCTTCCGGTTTGATTTGTAAGATAAGTTTCCTTCTCAATATATCCTTTCTTTTTTTGTTGTACGGTTTATTTCTTGCCCTTGTAGTTGTTTGGTGTATTTGACCGGTAGAAGTCAGCCAAAGCTGACTTGGCGGTTACTTGTTTTAGTTGATAGGGCTTTGTTATAGTTTCTTTTAGGTGGTCATATCTCACAACCTTTATTGTTCTTTTATTTATGTAGATTAAGGTTTTTTTAAGGTGGTTGGGCTGCTTTCTTGGAATGACACGCATGCAACAACCACGATTTCCTTCTAGTTTGTTTTGTAAGATAAGTTTCATTCACAATATATCATTTCTCTTTTTGTTGCACGGTTTATTTCTTCCCCTTCTAGCTGTTTGGTGTACTTGACCGGTAGAAGTCAGCCAAAGCTGACTTGGCGGTTAATTGTTTTTGTTGATAGGGCTTTGTTATAGTTTCTTTTAGGTGGTAATCTCTCAGAACCTTTATTGTTCTTTTGTTTATGTAGATAGAGCATTTCTTGAAGTGAGCTGTTTTCTTGGAATGACACGCATGCAACAACAACGATTTTCTTCCGGTTTGGATTGTAAGATAAGTTCCCTTCACAATATATCTTTTCTTTTTTCGTTGCACGGTTTATTTTTTCCCCTTCTAGCTGTTTGGTGTACTTGACCGGTAGAAGTCAGCCAAAGCTGACTTGGCGGTTACTTGGTTTAGTTGATAGGTCTTTGTTATAGTTTTTTTAGGTGGTCAGATCTCACAACCTTTACGCTTGTTTAGTACCGATTTTTGAGTTCTACTTTTTTTTTATTTAGATGGAGCTTTTCTTGAAGTGGGCTGGTTTCTTGGAATGGCACGCATGTAACAACCACGACTGCCTTCCGGTTTCGCTTCTAAGATAAGTTTCCTTCACAATATATCCTTTCTTTTTTCGGTGCACAGCTTATTTCTTCTCCTTGTGGCTGTTTCGTGTACCTGACCGGTTGAAGTCAGCCAAAGCTGACTTGGCCGTTACTTATTTTAGTTGATAGGTCTTTGTTATAATTTTTTTTAGGTAGTCAGATTGTTTGGAGAATTTGTGTGTAGGAGCTGTAGTTAGGAAAATAGAGGGTAGAAGATAGAAGAGATATAGGATTAGAGGGAGAAAGGGGGAGAAAGAGAGAGAGAGAGAGAGTTGTTGAATATTGCTTACCTATTTCCTCTGTCAACTGGTACACTAATAGGCTATTAGCCCTTGATTATTGCCTAACAAAAGTACTAATTAAAATATAAATCAAATCTCTTTAAATCCCCCCTGAATCCTGCCTAAGCCTTTGCTGTTCAGATGTCCTCTTAATGGCTGATTTCAAATCAAGCCTAAATTGTAATTTTTCAATATAGCATCATCAGTTAACGATTGAATGCAATTGTATCTTTGTTGCATCTTGTGTAAGCCTTTAGGGGAAGGTTCAATTTTGTAACATTCCCACCCCCATGGGAAGATTTGTCCTCAAGTCGAAGCTCATCCAAATTGGCAAGGTCCTCCCAACTTGAATCTTCTAGTAGTAGGCCTGACCATTGGACAAGAGCTTGAGGAACGGCTTCCCCATTTCGAAGTATGGTACGCCTAGCTAGGATGGCAACTGGTTGGTGCATGGACTGGATGATGATCTTCAGTTAGAGCAGGCAGATCATGAACAGGCGGTGTTGATTGGCCATGGTATGGCTTTAAGAGAGAACAATGAAACACTGGATGTATGCGAGCAGTTGGTGGTAATGCCAGGCGATATGCAACTGACTACCTAGGCTACTGTAATTATTTTTTGTTTTGTTTAGTTTCTGAGAAGGCTCCTTAAATGTAAAAATATAGGAATGTCACAATGAACCAATTACTTAATTAATATAATTATATATGTAAGAGATTAATAATTAGATCAAGTGTTCTGATGACTTCTAGGGTTCAGGATTTACGCGCTCTCACCCTTGACTAGGATTTTATAAAACCAAGCACAGCCCTGGAAATCATTTGGAAAAATCTCTTTAATTCTCAGTGGTTCTCTTTAAAAACAGAACAATATAAATGGCGTATGTAATAATTGACATGCCCTCCAGCCATCAGCAGCATTCATCAGACTCGATGCAGAAGAACAATGGTGACAACAGAAGCCTCGTGTCGACCGGTGTAGGAGCGCAGGAGAAGTTCGTTCCAATACCAAAGCTACTGGAGAAGGGGGCCAGCAGGCTGGGAGTGCTGGTGTGTGGGTGGGTGGTGCTGATGCTGGTGCAAGGTGGGATTTTCATCACTCTGGAAACAAAGGTTCGTGTGTCTGTCACCGTGTTGTTCTTCTTAGTATGTTTCCGCTGCTGGCGGTACTTCTACCCCGAAGACACAGGGTGTATATATGTCACACCCCGAAACAGGGGGTCGCGCAGTTTTGTGTTTGCCAGTGTCTTAAAATGCGGTTTTGTTCATGCATGCGGATTTGTATTTATATTATTATATTTTTTTATGTGGGTGGGCCTGATTCTATTAGTATGCGGGGGGTGGCAGGGGGGGCGGCAGCCCCCTGCGAGCGTTGTCTGAGGTTACGAAGCACCGCTCAATAGAGCACGGAAAATTTTATTTTGGAGAAGTCAAATGGTATGAAAATCCTTTAACCGACGGCCCAGATTAGTCAAATTATCATATGATTTGATTTAAAACAAGTTTGGTTCAAAACCGATTTAATTTGACTAAGTTATACCCTAAAACAGCATTTTTCAGAACCCATTGCGGCCCGCAATAGGGCTGTTGCGGCCCGCAACACTTCCCAAAATTTCCAGCCTTTGAAATTTGCCTCTGTCTCCATTCATTGCGGCCCGCAATGACCTGGTTGGCTTTTTAAGCTGCGAATTTTTCTCTGCCTACTCTCATTGCGGCCCGCAATAGGGTTATTGCGGCCCGCAATAAGGGTACTGTTTTTCATTTCTTTGCCCATTTTCGTGAAATTTCACCCCGTTTTCAAACCCGATCAAATCCCCGTATAACTAAACAATTATTCCCCATTCACTAGAAATTTCAATGACATTTAACATGCAATTTCAACATTTAAATCATAACAACCATTTAAAACATACCGTTAGGGCTTTATAACATAATACGGTTCGATAATAACCTATACATCAAAATAACCGACTACAGGTTCAACTACACATTCAAAATGGGCATAAAGGGTTTGGCATAACCTATTAGCTCGGCCTATACTCACGCGTCGAGCCCGAGTCCCACTTCACTCGCGTTTACCTGCACATATCAGTTCAAAGGAAAAAATTCCCCGAAGGGAGGGGGTGAGAAAACCTGTCATCCGTTTTCTCAGTGCGGAATTTAAAGGGCTACTGGATTTGTGAGAAATCCATCACCAGAACTAAATACACTAGCGATAAGGCATCTATTTACTTATTCACCAATAATAATAAATGCACATGTACCGGGAATAGATTCAAACGGATTTCAATTCACAAAAATCAACATCAATCAATTAATGTCCAGAAAGATTTGGTTTCACAGATATAATATATATAAGTCTGGTTATGAGGTACAGATATCAACTATCGATCACCTCCGGCTTAACAGTTCTATTTTTCTGGTTTCAAGTCATACAATCTCATCAATTCATCACTTAAAATATACACGGGCATATTCCGCGAATATGCAACAGAATATCGCTTTTCTCAAAAAGAAATCACTGACACTTTCACTGAGTCACTGAACCACAGTTCTACCTAAAATTACACTGCACTTCCCTTACCCAACCGGTACTGGGTTCACTAGGGCCATTCTCCAGATGCGCATAAGGGTCCTGGATGAAAGTCTAGTAGCTAGCTAGACTTTCCACTATGATACACTGTTCACTTCACACAATCAATCCAAGTCATACTGTGGTTCCACTCACTTATTCAAAACGATAGATCAACAATCGATAAACCGTACCAACATGAGAATCGTAACAGTTATACAATTCAATTTCACTAATATCACAATTAATGCAATGCGGCAACAAATGCTTTCAATCAGAGATTCAACATGCTATGCACAGTTTATTTAAATCAAGCAATCAACATAAATATAATAATATGCACCGTTATTTAGTTCTACGAATAAACCCCAAAACAGATCCCGTGAACCCCCGCACCTGGTTACGTAGGGCACGTAGAGGGTCCGCGATCTCGCGACTCGGTAAGCTCGTCAATCCCGCTAGCCGTGCTCGTTAGGATCTATACATAGGTCAATTTATTAAAGTCCGGCACTTTTACAATTTAAACCCTAATCAATTTTTGGGAAAATCCGTAATTTGGAAATTTGGTTGCACTTTGGAACACGAAATCAATCAATTTACACTTTAGAAACAACAAATGCACGGAATAATCAATTTGGTACGATTCTACGGGTTTTCACCGAAACCCTAAAAACACGGAATCGAGAAATTTGGGAAAATCCGTAAATTGGAAATTTGGTGGCACTTTGGAACACGGAATCAGTCAATTTACACTATAGAAACAACAAAGGCACGGAATAATAAGTTTGGTACGATTCTACGGGTTTTCACCGAAACCCTAAAAACAAGGAATCACGAAATGAGAGAGAAATAGAAAGGGGAATTACCGATGGAACGGATGGATGTACGAGATTTGAGCTCCTCTTCCTAAATCTCCGTTTTCGTGAAATACGGTCACCGGGGTGTCTCTCTCTCACTCTCTCTCTCTCTCGTTCTTTCTCTCTTGGCGGAAACAAGGGAAAAGAAGAAAAGAGATGGGGGCAGGAAAGGAAAGGAAGGAGGGGAAGAGGAGGGAATGACAAGGGGCCCCCACTTGTAAGTGGTCTTTTTGCAAAATAAACCCTCCACTTGTTCGATATTGTTTAAATGATTTATATAACACCTATTGTTCCTCTTTCTTAACACAATTAATCGTATAATTATTGTTCACCATCCACGTCACTAATTTCGTATATACGTATATATATATATAATTCGATTTAACCACTTATTATTTTAATTAAATCTGAATTTTAAAAGTTCACAGTGTTACATTTCTCCCTCACTTAAAAATGAAGTTCAATCCTTTGAACTTAACCACGTACCTGATCGGCGAATAACTCAGGATGTTGCTCGCGAATTTTCGTCACCAGCTCCCACGTTGCCTCTTTTTCCGAGTGTCGTCCCCACTGCACTAACACAACCGAAATCGTTCGGTTTCTCAACTTTTGCTCCTTCCGGTCCAGTATTCGCATCGGTCCTTCATTATAATTCAAGTTCTCGTCGAGGTACAAGTCGGAATGATCGATGCAGTGAGATGGGTCTCGCACATATTTCCGAAGCTGTGACACGTGAAACACCGGATGAACCCGGCTCAAAGCCGGCGGTAACCCGAGCTCATACGCCACTAATCCCACTCGATTCTGGATCTGAAATGGACCGATATATCTCGGACTCAGCTTGCCCGATACACCGAACCGGTGTACTCCCCGAACTGGGGATACTCGGAGCCACACGTGATCGCCCTCTTGGAATTCCAAATGCCGTCGGTGCACATCCGCATACCTCTTTTGCCGATCTCGAGCTGACTTTAGTCGGCTCAAGATAACGTGCGTCTTTTCTGCCGCTTCTTGTATCATTTACGGTCCAGTAGGCAGATAAGTACCCGCCGGACCCCACCACAACGGCGTACGGCAAGTCTCTCCTGTGAGTGCCTCTAGCGGTGGCATTCCAATGCTCGAGTGATAGCTATTGTTGTACGCAAATTCCACCAGCGGCAGATGATCCAACCACGATCCTTGGAAGCTCAAAGCACACGCCCGGAGCATGTCTTCCAATGTCTGAATTGTCCTTTCCGACTGTCCATCCGTCTGCGGATGATGCGCGGTACTGAACCGCAACTTTGTGCCCATTGACTCCTGAAAGCTCTTCCAGAAGTGCGATGTGAACCTCGTATCTCGATCGGAGATAATCTCGCGCGGACACCCATGATACCTGAAGAAAAGTTTTATAAACAAACCTGCGAGAGTCCGACCCGAGGTATCAGGCCCGAGTGGAATAAAATGCACCACTTTGGTCAGTGTGTCCACGATCACCCATATCGTATCACAACGCCCCGTCGTCCGTGGGAAACCACTCACAAAATCCATCGTGATCACTTCAAATTTACCTCTTTTTCTATCCAATGGTTGGAGTAATCCGGCCGACCTTCGTCTATCGGCCTTCACCTGCTGACAGACCTGACACTTTTCGACGTACTTCCTCACGTCATTTTTCATACCCGGCCACCAGAAGTATCGCCTCAGATTCTGATACATTTTCACTTCACCCGGGTGTATCGTATACCCCGAATCGTGCGCTTCGATTAGAATTAGGGTTGCCAGGTCTGAACCTTCAGGAATGCAGATGCGGTTGCCAAACCGCAGGGTACCCTCATCATCGATCCTGAAAGGAGTCTCTCGATCTGATTTCGCGTGGTCTCGGAACTTTTGGCACTTCGGATCCTCGTGTTGCGCTACCCGAATACGGTCATGTAATTCGGGTCTCACCTCAATAGCAGCTGAAATGATGGACATACCTGCGGACGTACTCGTACCCGCCTCTGCTCCAAGCAGGCGAGTTGCTGTAGCCATGGCTAACTCCTGGGACACTCCAACGTGCAGACTCATCATTCTCATTTCTTCGATCAGCGGTGCCTCACTCGTAATCATCTGTGCCAGGTTCACCTGACTCTTTCTGCTTAGCGCATCGGCTACCACATTTGCTTTGCCCGCGTGATACTGGATATCGAGGTCATAATCCTTCATCAACTCCAACCATCGCCGCTGTCTCAAGTTCAACTCCTTCTGAGTAAAAATATACTTCAAGCTCTTGTGATCGGTAAAAATCTGGCACTTCGCACCGTACAGATAATGTCGCCAGATTTTGAGCGCGAAAATCACCGCTGCTAACTCCATGTCGTGGGTCGGATAATTCTGTTCGTGCGGTCGCAACTGTCGGGAAGCATAGGCAATCACATGCCCATCTTGCATCAATACACACCCCAGACCCGATCGGGATGCATCGGTATACACCGTGTAATCCTTTGCCGTCACTGGCATTGCAAGAATCGGTGCGGACACCAATCGACGCTTCAACTCCTCGAAACTCTTTTCTTGCGATTCACCCCATTCGAACTTTACCCCTTTGTGAAGCAATTTCGTAAGAGGACTGGCCAATCCGGAGAATCCCAATACGAACCTTCGATAATACCCGGCTAAACCGAGAAAGCTACGGATCTCGGTAACCGTGGTTGGTCTCTTCCACTCTGTCACTGCTCGAATCTTTTCGGGATCCACCGCTAATCCTTCACCCGACACTATATGACCCAAAAACGCCACTTGGTTCATCCAGAACTCACACTTCGAAAATTTTGCGTACAGCTGATGATCCCGTAACCGCTGCAACACAACTCGGAGATGAGCCGCGTGCTCCTCATACGTTCGGGAATAAACCAGGATGTCGTCAATAAATACCACCACCGTAGTGTCCAATAAATCTCGGAACACTCGCTGCATAAGATCCATAAATGCCGCGGGGGCATTCGTCAGCCCAAATGGCATGACCATGTACTCATAATGCCCGTACCTAGTACGGAAAGCAGTCTTCTCCACATCACTCGAACTTATTCTCAGCTGGTGGTAACCCGTCCGTAAATCGAGCTTGGAATAGACCGATGATCCCTGTAACTGATCAAACAGGTCATCTATCCGAGGCAACGGATACTTGTTCTTCACGGTCACTTTATTCAACTCCCGGTAATCTATGCACAACCGCAGAGTTCCGTCCTTCTTCCTCACGAATAACACTGGTGCGCCCCACGGGGACGTGCTTGGTCTTATCAAACCCTTTTCTAACATCTCTTCCAACTGTACTTTCAATTCCTTTAACTCCGCGGGAGCCATACGGTATGGGGCTTTAGAAATAGGGTTTGTACCGGGTATCAGGTTTACGTTAAACTCCATTTCTCGTGCCGGGGGTAACCCAGGGATTTCCTCAGGAAATACATCCTCAAATTCCGAGACAACCGGAATGGTAGCTATTTCCGGAACTTCAGCAGTAGCACTCATCACCATTACCAGATATGCGGTACACCCGGACTCTAGCAGATGTTTGGTTTCAATTGCCGAGATAAACGGTACCACCTCCTTTACTCCTCTACATCTCAGGGTACAGGTTGAACCGTTCAACAGGGTAAACTGGACCGTATGACGGACACAATCGATGGTAGCTACATGTCTGGTCAACCAGTCTATACCCAATAAAGCATCATACTCCGAGATATTCATAACTAACATGTCCGCTGGAAAATCCCTTCCATCGACTCGTATTTTCAGGTTTCGGCAGGTCCTTGACATTTTGGTAGTAGAACCGAGAGGGGTACGGATATCCAAACTTCTCCCACTCGACTCTGTTAACCACCCACATTTCTCAACTAAAGCACTCGATATGATCGAGTGACTACAACCCGTATCAATCAACACGTAAGCTAGAACCCCGGAGATAGAAATAATACCTGCCAATAAGTCAGTCTGAGCAGAGTCAGATGCCCGCTCTTCTTCTTTGTCCGGCAGCTCGATCGCATGCACCGCGTGAGCACCAACTCGGCCCCTGTACGGCCTCCCCTAAACATCGGTGGAGTGCCTCGGCCTCGCAGAGGAGGTACGCCTCCCTGTCCACGCCCCTGTGGACCTCTATAACCACCGCTCCCGGATGAACTCAACTGAGCTCTCGGGCACTCTCTAGCCCAGTGGCCCATGCCACCACATATGCGGCAAGCACCCGACTGAGACCTAGGGCAGTCTTTCGCCCAGTGGTCCATACTGCCGCACATGATACACGCACCCCTGAGGCGGCGGCAGTCTGACTGTGTGTGTGCCATCCTGCACACATTGCACCACGGTTTAGCGGCTCCCGGGGTAAACCCAGAAACCACCATTTGCCCTGTTGGCTGACCCGCAGGTTGGGGTCGAGTTCCTGACCTGCTAGCTTCTTTCTTATGATCGAACTTGGGTCTCACGTTGCGGGTATTGGTCTGTTGTGCACTCCTCTTGAGATACACCTCCGTCTGCTCAGCTTGTTTCATTAGGGCAGGAACCCCAGCAGCTAATGAGTGATGAATCGCTAGGGCAATGGCCGGGTCCAACCCGTCTAGGTACTGTCTTCGGTACCTTACCGGATCCCCTTTCACATCCGGGGCATACCGTGCCAGATCAAAGAATTTCCTGTTGTATTCCTCAACCGATCTTTCACGCTGGCGGAGGTTCAGGAACTGGCTCCTCAGAGCCTCCTGATGCAGATCACTCAAATATTGCTCCCCGAACCGTTGCTCGAACCAGGTCCAAGGGATCTCTTGTTCCACTCCCTCAAATTCCATCTTCACGCCTTCCCACCAGTGTCTACCCGACTTCTCCAACAACTGCACTGCCAGCTCAACTTTATTTACCTCAGGCACCCGGCACAGGGTGAACTTAGCCTTGAGACTCACCAACCATTCCTCCGCTTCCGGGTATCCTCCCGACCCGTCAAACCGAGGGGGCGCAAGGCGCATGAATGCCTCATAGAGTTGTCTGAACTCTTCCCCCGGTACCACTGGAATTACTGGTACGGTTGGCCCTGGTGGTCCTTGAGCCTGCTGCTCAGTTCTACGACCTCGCTCGTAGGCCGCAATTAGCATCTCTTCGAGAGTTCTCTCCATTTCTGAAAACTCAACACATTCACGTTACGACTCACAATAACTTACACTACCGTCCCAATCTAGATTACCCCACTCGCGAATCCTATCAAGTCTGGTTATGGTTCGGTCTGGTTAGGGTTTAAACTTGAGCTCTGATACCAACTTAAAACTGTCACACCCCGAAACAGGGGGTCGCGCAGTTTTGTGTTTGCCAGTGTCTTAAAATGCGGTTTTGTTCATGCATGCGGATTTGTATTTATATTATTATATTTTATTATGTGGGTGGGCCTGATTCTATTAGTATGCGGGGGGTGGCAGGGGGGGCGGCAGCCCCCTGCGAGCGTTGTCTGAGGTTACGAAGCACCGCTCAATAGAGCACGGAAAATTTTATTTTGGAGAAGTCAAATGGTATGAAAATCCTTTAACCGACGGCCCAGATTAGTCAAATTATCATATGATTTGATTTAAAACAAGTTTGGTTCAAAACTGATTTAATTTGACTAAGTTATACCCTAAAACAGCATTTTTCAGAACCCATTGCGGCCCGCAACACTTCCCAAAATTTCCAGCCTTTGAAATTTGCCTCTGTCTCCATTCATTGCGGCCCGCAATGACCTGGTTGGCTTTTTAAGCTGCGAATTTTTCTCTGCCTACTCTCATTGCGGCCCGCAATAAGGGTACTGTTTTTCATTTCTTTGCCCATTTTCGTGAAATTTCACCCCGTTTTCAAACCCGATCAAATCCCCGTATAACTAAACAATTATTCCCCATTCACTAGAAATTTCAATGACATTTAACATGCAATTTCAACATTTAAATCATAACAACTATTTAAAACATACCGTTAGGGCTTTATAACATAATACGGTTCGATAATAACCTATACATCAAAATAACCGACTACAGGTTCAACTACACATTCAAAATGGGCATAAAGGGTTTGGCATAACCTATTAGCTCGGCCTATACTCACGCGTCGAGCCCGAGTCCCACTTCACTCGCGTTTACCTGCACATATCAGTTCAAAGGAAAAAATTTCCCGAAGGGAGGGGGTGAGAAAACCTGTCATCCGTTTTCTCAGTGCGGAATTTAAAGGGCTATTGGATTTGTGAGAAATCCATCACCAGAACTAAATACACTAGCGATAAGGCATCTATTTACTTATTCACCAATAATAATAAATGCACATGTACCGGGAATAGATTCAAACAGATTTCAATTCACAAAAATCAACATCAATCAACGAATGTCCAGAAAGATTTGGTTTCACAGATATAATATATATAAGTCTGGTTATGAGGTACAGATATCAACTATCGATCACCTCCGGCTTAACAGTTCTATTTTTCTGGTTTCAAGTCATACAATCTCATCAATTCATCACTTAAAATATACACGGGCATATTCCGCGAATATGCAACAGAATATCGCTTTTCTCAAAAAGAAATCACTGACACTTTCACTGAGTCACTGAACCACAGTTCTACCTAAAATTACACTGCACTTCCCTTACCCAACCGGTACTGGGTTCACTAGGGCCATTCTCCAGATGCGCATAAGGGTCCTGGATGAAAGTCTAGTAGCTAGCTAGACTTTCCACTATGATACACTGTTCACTTCACACAATCAATCCAAGTCATACTGTGGTTCCACTCACTTATTCAAAACGATAGATCAACAATCGATAAACCGTACCAACATGAGAATCGTAACAGTTATACAATTCAATTTCACTAATATCACAATTAATGCAATGCGGCAACAAATGCTTTCAATCAGAGATTCAACATGCTATGCACAGTTTATTTAAATCAAGCAATCAACATAAATATAATAATATGCACCGTTATTTAGTTCTACGAATAAACCCCAAAACAGATCCCGTGAACCCCCGCACCTGGTTACGTAGGGCACGTAGAGGGTCCGCGATCTCGCGACTCGGTAAACTCGTCAATCCCGCTAGCCGTGCTCGTTAGGATCTATACATAGGTCAATTTATTAAAGTCCGGCACTTTTACAATTTAAACCCTAATCAATTTTTGGGAAAATCCGTAATTTGGAAATTTGGTTGCACTTTGGAACACGAAATCAATCAATTTACACTTTAGAAACAACAAAGGCACGGAATAATCAATTTGGTACGATTCTACGGGTTTTCACCGAAACCCTAAAAACACGGAATCGAGAAATTTGGGAAAATCCGTAAATTGGAAATTTGGTGGCACTTTGGAACACGGAATCAATCAATTTACACTATAGAAACAACAAAGGCACGGAATAATAAGTTTGGTACGATTCTACGGGTTTTCACCGAAACCCTAAAAACAAGGAATCACGAAATGAGAGAGAAATAGAAAGGGGAATTACCGATGGAACGGATGGATGTACGAGATTTGAGCTCCTCTTCCTAAATCTCCGTTTTCGTGAAATACGGTCACCGGGGTGTCTCTCTCTCACTCTCTCTCTCTCTCGTTCTTTCTCTCTTGGCGGAAACAATGGAAAAGAAGAAAAGAGATGGGGGCAGGAAAGGAAAGGAAGGAGGGGAAGAGGAGGGAATGACAAGGGGCCCCCACTTGTAAGTGGTCTTTTTGCAAAATAAACCCTCCACTTGTTCGATATTGTTTAAATGATTTATATAACACCTATTGTTCCTCTTTCTTAACACAATTAATCGTATAATTATTGTTCACCATCCACGTCACTAATTTCGTATATACGTATATATATATATAATTCGATTTAACCACTTATTATTTTAATTAAATCTGAATTTTAAAAGTTCACAGTGTTACAATATATATATATATGACAACTTTAATTTTGCTTGAAATTAATTATGAATGGCTCTTTAATTTTTCTTATCAATATTTAAGGTCTTTAACTAAGGCTACTCAGTCCTTGTCAGCCGACAATATCCAACAATTGGTGATCCCGATTGGTTTCATCAGCAGACTCTTCTACGGGTGGAATCTCATCTCTGTCATGACTTGTGTTGTTATCTCCATGATGCGGCTAACCTCACAGGATTTCGGCCAAACATAAGTGGAAAATAAAGGGGCTCGAGACTTTGCTGACCTGACATTCACAGAAGCACTGGTGTTACTTTTTTCGCTCACGTTCGTCACAATAATAGCCATGCAGCGAAAAGTCACAGAGGTGCTGATTGAGTAGGTGAAGCCTTCTCAGCCTGCACAAGCACTGCCCACCCACCAGAATACAAGTCTGTTTCAGTGGGCGAAATGCCAACTTCATCCAAACTCTGTGGGTTACTCCCACCTACCAGAATCCGAACTTTCGTTAAGTGCCCAAGTGTCCCGAGTGCTTGATTTGTTCCCTGCAATTAATTTGAGTACTCTGAATATTAATCAGTTTTACTTCGACTTAGAGTGCATGACCAGCCTTGATTTGTTGCTTGCTAATTTGACGAGTCTGACTATATACGGGACATCTACTGCTTCCTCAAAGGGTGTGCCCCGATCAGTGCATGATTTCTTCTGTATAATCAATTGGAGGAATCTGAAGTATATTCATCCTTCCTTAGAGTGCGGCCTCCGGCGTAGAGTGTTGCGGCCTCCACAATTATAGCTGAAAGAGGATTGCTCCGATGACTCTGAGGATAACCTTCCTCATTTAAAAGCGGATTGATGTATCAGTATTGTTTGTATTGGTTGTTTGAATATTAGGGGATCGCCATTCAATCAATACTACCTAACATTATTAGCTCCTTGCTGTTATTCAGTTGCAGTGATATTTGATGTAAAATTGTAATAAAAGAGCTTCCCTCACCACTTCGCAACATCTGCAAGGTCAATTATTTTTTTTTTTTTTTAGAGAAACTTGTCAGGGACTGACAAGTGAAATTAATTGAAATTAAAAGAGTATTAGAACCTGGACTTGAGACCCAAGTCCAACCCAGCCTGCAGCCCAAGGCCCAAGTTGTTACATGAAATAAAATATGGATATAATTAAAGTGAAGTAAAATAAAATTATTTTTGTAAAGCACACAGAGGAGAGGACAAGAAACTAGTGCTATTGTTGTTTGTGATGATCGCCTCTGCGTTGGGAACCAGTCTGTGAGGGACAGAGCAGTTTTTGGTTTACGTAGAGCACAAATATGTTGCTCTCTGAAAATCTTCACCCGAAATGATTTCTAGAAACAATCCTTGTAAATTATACTAACTCTTACATTTCAGAGAACATATCTCATTCTGACCTAAGCGCGCGGGCTTGGACCCAAACTTGAACATTCATCTATTTTTTATAAGAGTTCAAATGCCTCCATTTTTTGTGCCTCCATCATGTATTTATTTTTAAAAACTTTAATAACTCAAAGTTTAAAACTTAAACGTTAAAATAAAACCGTTAGATATGATCTATGTTACTTTCTCTATGTGCCCATAAAAAATTATCACATTATGATTTTGCTTTTATGTTAATCAATAAGTTAAAAAATCAATGTCTATAAATTATCCACATTACTATACATTTTTACAAGCTCAAGATGACAACCAAAACAAAGTTGAAATGCCATAATTTTTTACACGTGCATAGATAAAATGATGTAGTTCATATCCAACGGTTTTATTTTGAATTTTAAGATTTAAATTTTGAGTTATTAAAGTTTTTAAAAATGGAGGCATGATGGAGGCACAAAAAATGGAGGTATTTGAACCCTCCTCTTTTTATAATGCATTTTACTATATTTAAAAAAATTATTTACATTAACAAAAATATATTATAGATACATTTCAATTAATTAAATATTACGTGTATTAAAGTTTGGCCTTTTTGAAAGACATTTATCTTTCATCAAATAATTTAAATTTTTAGCAGTAAAATATTAGTGGATAAATGACCAAATTTTAAATGGACTAAAATTTAATAGACGTATTATTTAAATAACTGATAACACAACTTTTTTGATAAGATTATTAATTTTTTTTTATAAGAACTGATAACACATCTTTAATTTTATTTTTTTTAATTCAATATTTTTCAAATATATGTATCATAACTCATAAGGGTTTAAAAGATAGCAAAAAAAAAAAAAAAGCAAAAAATCACCACAAGGAAAAAAAAATGTTTACTGAGAAAACAAACACAGCTAAAATCACCACAAGGATTTAAACAAATATGTTACTAATTATTAATTATCCAATGGAAAAAATACCTATATACTAAATATTTATAGAAAAAGAATATAATAATAAAATTATACAATACAATTAATACAATAGCAGAATAAATTGTTAAGCCTCCATTTCTTCATCTTCAACCTTAGGTGCCAAGTAAAATCTCATACATCCAGCACCTGAAATCTTGTACTCTACAACCATTGGCAAATCATGCGACATGCTTATAATTACATTGCTCGAAAGAGGTGTCGATTTTGTGAAGGAATTGAGATATCGAAGAGGAAAGGAGAGTGAAACCGGTTCCTTCATCTCTATCACGGTCGATTCATCTGGCTGTAAAAATTGATCGGTTTATATTATCAAATATGAAAGTTTTCTCGCAGATTTTATGGTTTTATAAGGTTATCTCGGAGTAAAGATTTTAACAAAGAAGTTTTAACTTCATGCAACGCACAAACTATAGAAGATAAACAAAACTCCATATGGTTCATGCGCTGCGTGAAGCCAAAATTGTGTTGTGAAAAATCTTTACCCGTTATCTCGTTTCATCTTTTGATCTACGGTTCTGTGATCTCTGATCTCTGTAAAGAGTTTGTTTCAACATAGAAAAATATTAAATGATGAAAAATTTGAAATTTCAGAATTTATTACTGGTGTGTCTCAATACCAAGTAGGACTGATGGATAGATAAAATACAACGATCTAATTTATTATTGGTAACTTAAGGCGGACCCACGTTGGACCAGGTGGCCAGTTTCTTCCCTGAATTTTAAATTTTTACGGATATTTATCGCTCCAACCGACTTTTCTTCCTGAATGTTTTTTTTTATCCCCTCTGAAATTCTGATTTGTAATTTGGGATAAATTTAAGGTTAAAATTAAAATAATTTTCTTATATTATGATTGGTAGTTAGAATTATAAGTTAGAGCATCAACAATAATAATTCAGAGCATTGAAAATTATAAGTTAAAGTATTATTTTTTATCTAGTACCCGATTAACTAATGGGTTTGGATCTAATTAACTATTTAAATCCGGTTCACTATTTTTCTGCCCCCTAACAAAAATCCTGAATTCGCCCTTGACTGATATTGAAAATTTGAAATGCCTATTACCTTGACTACAGAGATGTTATGTCGACATATGATATTTACATTCCCAATTGCACCACTTACTGAAAATTTTACACCTTCCTTTGTGATAGATATAACAACTGCCACAATAAAAGCACAGCACATAACAAATAAGAAGAAGAACACAAATGATGCAGAGAAACAGTAACAACTTTAAACAGGTAACAGTAAGTACCAGTATCTCCAATTGTGCTGAGATCCTTGCAAATCCGTGCAAACTCCTGTGAAGGCATTCTAACTGTTGCTTCATAACTTGTATCAGGAATGTGAAGATGCTCTGATTCAATATCCATCAGCTTCATTTCAAAGTCTGATATTCTGTCATGCTCTGAAAAAAAAATACTGGTAACAACTTAAATAGCTACATCTTAATTGATCACAGCATGAAAATGAAACTAAGAACTCACTCGGGTTTTCAAACATGAGAGACATTGTATCAGGATTTTGATCATCGGCCTTGATCGTGATTACATCTTCATTTGCTGCACATTTTAGAAGCCTTGACAAGTGTGCGAGGTTAATGCCCATGGTGAGGTTACGATCGCATCTGAACCTTTCAAAGGAATGGGGAAGCAATTGGAGAGATACGAGTGCCACGTGGCTGGAATCCATTGACTGGAGGCATAGACCATTGGAAGAGGAGCAATCAAAATTGACGTTTGAGAGGAGATCCTTCACGGATTCTAGAATCTTCTTGAGAAGAACACCTTGTGATAGCCTCAGTTCTAACATGCTTCTGACTTGATGATGAAGAGAGGTGAAGGGAGGAGTATTTGTACGAGAGAAGTAGAAGTCGTCGAGTCGAAGGAACAGAGAGGAGAAGAGACGTTGAATTGAATCCTCGCCAGTGGTTCTATGAATGGTGAAGCCGGTTCTGTTCAATTGTGTAATTCAGAACGTATGATTGTCAAGAGCTCTCCAGTTAATTTTTTATAAAAGAGAGGGATGTGCATAGTCGAACTATGGTTCCGTATTTGCGACGGAAAAGCAGGAGGTATCAATTCTCAGAACTAGCTGATTCTTTCCAATAGTAAACTAACACGTTGGCATGAAGTAAATATCTGTTGAATCAGTGCGTGGGAATAACGAATGTGGCTGCCTATTTATTTATTCCTTTTTTTTTTGGGGTCAATGTGGCTGCCTATTTATTTATTCCTTTTTTTTTTGGGGTCTGAACTCTGAAGAATGTGGGTGTGGCTGCTTATTATTTCTCAATATATATATATATATATATATTTGGAGCTGCACGTAAGCAATTTTCCTTAATATTAGAACTAGGGTGTTCTTAAGCTCACCAAAGTGTTTGGTGAGCTTAACTCCAAAATTTATTAAATTAGTTTTAAATAATGAATTCGAACCGTTGAAACTCACCTATCTACAAGTGATGCGTCTACATGTGAAAATTTTAAACATTCGAATTAATTTAGTATAAAGTTAAATGGTAAAAAAACGTTCAAAAAGTGAATGCACAAAAATTAATTTATTAACCTTCTAATTTTGATCAATTGACTTTATACTAAATTAATTCGAATGTTTAAAATTTTCACATGTAGACGCATCACTCGTTAGTTAGGCGGGTTCCAACGGTTCGGATTCATCATTTGAAACTGATTTGATGAGTTTTGAAATTAAGCTCACCAAACACTTTGGAGCTTAAGAACATCCTAGTTCTACTCTAGATCTTACATTGCAGTTTAGAAAAATAATCTTCACTAAATAGAGGGAACATGAAATGTCACAACCCAATCTGTTGTTTTTCAAATTTTTTTCAATTTTTGAGTAATTAAAACGAAATTGGAAGCAACTTGAGAGGAAAAGAAGAAAAAGAAGAAATAAAGAAACAACTTAATTCTTAGTTCCTGAATAGTTCCTTCCATCTATTCTTTTTTTTTTTTTTTTCCTTTTCTACTAATTTGATGATGTCTCACTCTAACACGTGTCCACAGTAAAAGATACATATAATTAACTAAGACAAAAAGTTAAAAACAAAAGTAGTAAGATTTGAAAGCAGCAGCTTTTACAAAATGTGTAGCCCATATTAATATCTCTTCTCAGCCCACAACAGAGTTGCTTGGCCCATCTCTCTCCTTAGATTCCTTTACTTTATACTTCTCATCTTCTTTATTCACCAAATAAACCAAATAAACCGTGACATGAAACTCTCTCAGCATTCAAAATTTTCGCTCGGAGGAGCGGCTAGGGGTTCAATCGAATTGATATTATTTGTCTGTCTTAAAAAATTAGATACATATATGTGCGGATATGGATATCTGTCTGTATTCAAAAATTGAATTGGGCTATGGTGCATTGCGATGTATAATCCTTCTTGTACATTGAACTATAAACTGTTGATTCAAAGTTCAAACAGTCAATCTAAAGAGTTTAATATGTTCTCCATATTAAAATGTGCTTGTATACCAAATTTTATATTTTTTTGAAAATTTTTACTATTTTTTTAGAATTTTTGAAAATCGTTGTTTTTATTAAAATCGTGATTTTCAAAAATTCTAAAAAAGTAGCAAAAAATTTCTAAAAAAATATAAAATTTGATCTCCAAACACATTTTAATATGGATATCAAACTGAATGGTTTAGACATGAAAAATTTCTATTATAAAATTACGGATACAATATCTGATCTGTATCCGTCTAATATATGATCGGTATTCGAAACAAAAGCAGATACATATATAGGTAGGGGTGCACAAAAAATTCGAGATTCGTGATTCGATTCGAGTTCGATTCAAAAAAGTTCGAAAAAAATTCGATTCGAAAGAAATTCGGTTCGAAATTAATTCAAACCAGTTCGATTCGAAATTAATTCAATTTCGAATTCGAACCAGGCCCAATTCGATTCGTATGGTTCGCGAACCAGGCCCAGTTCGAATTGAAATTACCTTTGCATTACGTGGGAACCACTTGCCAGTGTCTACTTTAATATAAAGTAAGCTCCACTGACACAAGTCCGAATGTTACGATACAGTACTTACGCATGTCAAACCACTGATATTGGGACCCATGGTCTATGGACCTTTATTGCCAGTGTGCACCCGCCACATAATGTACGTGCTAGTATAGGTAGTAGAGAATCCTGCTTCCTGCTTCCTACCTCATTCTCATCCCATCTTCATCATCACATCCATTAAAACGCCATGCCTAGTGTCGCTGTTAAGCTCTACGGTGTTTTCTTCAAGCTCTTCCTCCACCGTCGCCTCCAGTCACGTCTCAAGTGTCTCTCCTCCGACCAATTTACAACCACCAGCACCAGCTCCTTTGGCGTTTCCTCTCGCCCCGAGAAATCAACTGCGCCAGCTAACCCCTCCTTTGCATCAGACGGCGTTGCAAAATCGGCTAAACCAGTTCGAATTGCTCTCAATTTCGAACTAATTTCGAATCAAATCGAACTAGTTCGAATTATACCGAATCAAATTCGAACTGACCTTTTAGGTTCGAAATCTATTTCAATTTCGAATTGGATTCGGTTCGAAATAATTTCGAATTCGAATTCGAACTTGACCTAATTCGATTTGGTTCGATTCGTTTGCAGCCCTATATATAGGTTTACCACTATTTGATTTGTTTGCACTCCTAAGGGGGACAAAAAATATTGAATCGATTTTAAATGATTAATCAGATTCAAACCCATTAGCTAATTGAGTACTAGATTAAAAAAATGTTCTAACTTCTAATTTTTAGTATCCTAGAAGTCACTGCTATGGTCTTTTTTTTTTAGAAAAAAAAAAAATTCTAATTTTCAATGCTCGAACTTCTTATTTCCAATACTTTGATTTTTAATTGTAATTACCAATTAGAATTCAAAAAAATTATCATAATTCTAACCATACATTTAACACTAATTACAAATCAAAATTCTAAAAAAGGACACAAAATTTCAGAAGAGGTTAGGAGCAAATGTTCGAACATGTAGATTTTCACTAAATTTCAAAATTCAGAAAGAACAGCAATCATGACCCTACTGGGTCCGCCCCTGCTCTTCATCGATCCCAACCAATTTCTCTTTCTTTGTTTGCTAAATAATGTATAATTTTTATCCTTTAACCTTCCCCGCTGAAGTACTGACATAGTAATTCTTTATTTTACTGGAAGATAATAGGAGATCGGGCAATATGTCAGATTGACATGAAGAAAGAGACGATTCAAGTAATTAATCCAAGCCGTACGTGGGTACAATTTGAACGGTTAGGATGAGAGCTAAAGTAGAATCTTGTTTTTCTCAGAACGCATATTCTGGAGTCATGAAAAGGCGGCATGGACGAATATGATACATTTTTTTATAACATGTTATTAATTTTAGAATGCACGCTTCAAATTTTCCTCAAAACAAAAAACGTCAGGATCCTCCTACTTTTGAAAATTTTCAAATTTGCATTTTGAATCTGAATTTTGGATCTTCAAATTACCAAATGAAAAACTGATTGCTGGATTACATTTCTCGTCCATTCTATGATTTTTCATTTCATTAGCTCATGCTAAATTGCTGATGGTATCGTCCCATGATATACCAATAAAAATGAATTAATGAAGCAAAAATAAATTGTTTATTGTTACATCATGGGACGATACCATCAGCAATTAGCGCTGACCAGATAAAATGAAAAATCATAGAATGGACAAGAAATAATGCATTCATGTTTAGAGTTAGAGAGAGACGAGGACCGTCATGTTAGACCTACATTTCCTAATATTCCATTTGTTTTTGTAATATGGGTTCTCTAGGTAAGCTTCCGATCTGCTTGTTTCCCTCAAGTGGTACTATTGGTACCCAAAATAATGATCTGATGGTTACATTAATGATAAAGAATTAATTGTGAAATTGCGGGGAAATTCATGATACCATTGGCTTGACTTGTAAGTTGTAGTTAACACATAGTAAATTACCTCTGAGAAGGACAGGAGGGAGTACACTTGGTCCAAATGGTACCTTGACTGTGACACAGAACCAAATTATAGTTTCAATATATAAATTAATTTGTCATAAAAAAAAAATAATGGAATAAAAGAATGGCACAAGTTAAATAGACGAACAACTTGGGCATAAAGAATAGAGTTACTCTTATTTAATAGTCCCTCTTACCCAAGTACGAAAACTAACTGGTAAACCTGGTCCCAAAATCTTCTTTGATTTAAAATTTCATGAACTCATTCATGTCTTTGAAAAATTAAGTTTCGACAGACACAAGCAAGATGACACCGGCAATTGGGATCTATCTCGGCATAGACTATTCATGTGTTGGAGTCTGGCATGATGGACGTGTGGAGATCATTGCGAATGATCAAGGCAACATGACAACCCCATCATGTGTTGCGTTCACGCCTAACAGGCGGCTGATAGGTGAAGCTGCTGCGATCCAGGCCGACAAAAACCCCACCAACACCATATTCGGTCAGTACTTTTCCCTGTCATGAACTATTGAATTTTTGGAAATGAAGAGAACTGTTGAACAATTGTTCTTACTGATCTTTAAAAAGGTTGTACATGAGTATTTATAGCCTAGTTGTGTCTTAATTACAAAAGATTTACAAGGATAAAGCTAGCTAGGTACCTCAAATAGCTTGACAGCTATGT
The DNA here is from genome assembly GCF_964058835.1 of Carex rostrata. Taxonomy (NCBI): domain Eukaryota; kingdom Viridiplantae; phylum Streptophyta; class Magnoliopsida; order Poales; family Cyperaceae; genus Carex; species Carex rostrata. The sequence goes on from NC_135933.1 coordinate 10,481,416, forward strand.
AATTAGAAGCTAGCTTATTTGTTGCCTAAACTATATATGCCAATGATGAATATTTTCTAGGGCTAAGAATTTTATTCCTCAATACTCTCTCTCCAGTTGGGTTCAAATAAATTGATTGAGCCCAACTTGTCGAGTATGTTTACATGGCTGGATTTGTCAAGTGCTTTGGTGAAGACATCTACCAATTGGTCTTTGCTTCTAACAAATGAGGTTTCTATTTCTCCCGACTGTACTTTTTTTTTCTGAAAAAGTGACAATCGATCTTTATGTACTTTGTCCTTTCATTGAACACTGGATTTGATGCAATATGTCGTGCAACTTGGTTGTCACAATACATTTGCATTGTTCCTTTGAGCTTTATCTTCATGTCATTGAGTAGTTGTTTGATCCAGATGAGCTCACTTGCAGTGGATGTCATGGCTCGATATTCTGCTTCCGCACTTGATCTTGCCACAACATTCTGCTTCCTGCTCTTCTAAGTGACCAGGTTGTCACCTACAAAGGTACAAAAGCCTGTGGTTGATTTTCTATCGCAGCTACCGACCCAATCTGCATTAAAAAAACCAACCACATCGTTAGAACTATTTTTCTTCATCCAAATTCCTTAACCTGGAGTGCATTTAAGATATCTTAGTATTCTATCAATTGCACTCAAGTGACTAGTGCATGGAGCATGCATAAATTGGCTTATAACACTAACTGCAAAGGCAATGTCAGGTTTGGTAACTGTAAGGTAAATTAACTTGCATACCAACCTTTGATATTGTCCTATGTCAGGTAGTGTTTCACCATCTTCAATTTCAAGTTTAATATTGGTTTCCATTAGAGTATTGGCTGGTTTAGCTCCCAATTTACTTGTTTCTTTTGACATATTTTCTTTGGGATATAAATAATCCTTTACTTGAGTGAGATATTTCTACTTCAAGAAAATATGAACCATTATAATGTCTTGATGGCTTTTTTCTGCCTGCTCATAATATCACTTTGTTGATCCTTGATCCCTTAAATACCTCACATCTCAAGTGTATATTTTTTAAGTATGTAAAGAAATGATAAACAACCACCGATTAAACTAATGCAATGTACAGAAAGAATAGATCAAGAAGACAAGAACGTGAAACTACACACACACACACACACATATGCTCTGTAGTATATTTTGGTAAAAGTAGTTCAACCTTTGCATTGGAAATATGTATATTATTTTTTTTTTTTTTTGAGAAAAGGAAAATATGTATAAATTTTAAGCATTCATAAACATCTAGGTCTATGGAGAGTTTATATTTTCCAATTAACCAGAAGTTATTTAATTTTAACATCATAGGTTGAAGTCCTCAGCAAATTGCAACATCCAAACCTTGTGAAACTCATAGGGGCCTGTGCAGAGAACCATGCACTTATTTATGAGTACCTACCAAATGGTAGCCTTGAAGACCGTCTACGATGTGAAAACAACACTTCACCCCTCTCATGGCAAGCATGAGTTCGTATTGCATTTGAGATTTGCGATGCACTAAGCTTCCTACACTGTAGCAAACCTCATGGTATTGTGCATGGTGATCTCAAACCCGACAACGTCCTTCTTGATTTGAACAGTGTTAGCAAACTAAGCGATTTTGGCCTCTGTCGTCAACTTAACCGGACAACCAATGCAAGTCAACCATTCCACATTACAGATTGTCTAAAGGGAACATTTGGTTACATTGACCCGGAGTACTTCACAACGGGGAAAATGACTCCTCAAAATGATGTTTATTCATTTGGCATTATGTTATTGCAGCTTGTGACATGCAAAGACCCATGGGGTATAAGGCAATCGGTGGAGGAGGAACATAGGAAAGGTACATTAAAGGAATTAATTGATGCTTCGGTAGGTCCCTGGCCATTTAAGGAGGCCGATAAGATGATCTCATTGGGTCTAAGATGCAGCGATACAATGAGAATAAATAGGCCTGATTTGTCGACCGTAGTTTGGAAGGAAATGAAGTCCATGGCAGATGTTGCTTCTGCATCACAATCGTCGTCATGGGCAGCTTCTTTATTCCATCGTTGATTTTGTAATTAATAACTTTCTATACAAGCTTATTTGTAGAGATCACTTGCACATGCAATAGTTGCTTAGTAGTCATTTTATTTGCTTGCTTGTAATAAGCATGGAGTGTTTCCATGACATACCTGTTGTTGGCTCCCTTGTTAGAGCCTTTTTGTTGTTTTTGTTTGTCGGGCACATCGTGGTTGCCTGACGACACTTTGCATGCTTTACTGATGAAAGCATTTCTGTCAGTTCTTATTGTAGGACTCTCTTTTCTATTAATGGATGGGCATTTCTGCCTTCTTTTAAAAAAAAAAAAAAAATACAAGCTTGCTTGTTTGTGCAGCTGGTTATTTATATTTATTTTAATCAACCGAGACTTTATCAAGTTGGTAAGTTCATCGTCAATATTATGTAAGTAACTTGGTGGATGTTTTTTAGTTTCATCGAGGGTTAAAATATCTCCTTGTAATGAATGCATTACATCTATTCTTTATTCTTCGTGATTGTTTTTTGCTTGCCAGATACGCCCTTTATCTCTTCTCTTCGCTCTTGACATTGATTACCAAGCAGCAAAGTGTTTCATAATCAACTTGTACAAGTCCGGTGGGTGGGCGCGGCCCGCTTGCATTTCAGTAAGAAAGTACGTGGACAGCAGGTCGGTCGGTCATTTCAGTACCGCGGGTTTGCATTTTACTAGCAAACCCGCGGTACTGTAGCACATACCTCCTCCTTCACCTCTGCCAGGGCCGCCTGAACGTCGCCGGAGCTCCGCCTGGTCCGCCTACCTCCGCCTAGGTCAGCACTGGTCCGCACAGGAGCTCCTATGCTCTGGTCCGATCTGACCTAGATCTGATCAGATCTGACCTAGATCTGATCAGATCGGCTCTACCTCACCCTAGGTCGATCTGCTCGGTTCCGCCACCTAGGTCACATTTGAGATTTCTCAGGAATCTCAGTCGCAATACCTCGACAGCCCAGCCGCCAACTTAATTTGTCGGCAAAAGCCAATCAGGAAATTAATACACTAAATGGTACACAGCGACGAAGATCAAGCTTTTCAATTTTCGGGGGAAGACAGAGACACATGTCTTCAATGCTCTCGGCTGTCTTGACTTTACCAGCATTTGAAACAAGTGACTGTTTCTTGTGTGATGCTACCACTCCCCATGTTACTGAAAGATACCGCAGGTTTTCTAACCTGGCCAATTGTTGGAGCTCGTCATCGGTTGCCACTGACTAACAGCCTATGCTGATGCTGAGCTTTCTTAGCTTCTCTAGCCTCGTCAGCTCTATCAGACCACACGGGTCTTTGCTTTTCGTGCTCCCAATCACAAAGCCTTTTAGCACTTCTAGGTTGACGAGCTGACCGAGGCCTCGAGGCATTTGATCAAGCAAATAGCACTCTAATACATCTAGGTACTGCAACTTCTTCAATAATGTGACAGCAACAGTCAACTTTTCGAGGTTGTGGCACGCTCTAACATTGAGAATTATGAGACAGTAAAGATCTCCAATTGAAACAGGAAGGGACTCAATTCTAGAGATTCCTCTGAGGCTGAGATACCTCAAGTTCCTACAAGCCCCGATACCCTTCAACAACCATTCTTTCACAAGCTCGGTATGGTGTTCGCTGGAGGCAGTACACCTCCCAACCTGGAAAGTGCCCATTTTTTTCTGGCCAGAGAACCATGACCTGTCGAGATGCACATATTGTTGGTCGACATTGTATACGGATAGCAAACCCTGATTGCTGGACCTACCAAAAGACCGCACTCGTGCTCGCACATGTTTTTGCCCCTTCATCAGAATCACACAATTAGTTGTACCGACAACAGGATTTCCCATGGGATCAAGCTCCAAGAAATTGTTTTCTTTCGCTGCTTCGATCAGCTGCTGACGGATCCATGGATATACTCTGAATGCATGGACCTCATCACAGTGCTCATGTTTGACTGGTACTATCAGACCATGGTACATGAACTCTTCAAAGCGTCCTTTACCGATCTCAGTATCCAGCAATGAATCAACAGCTGTTTTTTTATGAGACACTGCTTTAAGCGGCCGTCAAGGCAGTCTATTGTATTCTTGACCTCTGACATGGCAGCACTGTCTTGTGTCGACTCATAACTTAATTCGAACTGTTGTGTGGTGTTATTCACACTCTCAGTAGCTGAATAGGACCTTATGCTGATGCTTGATCGACTAGTTCTTGTCAATTGGTTCTCTTCTCCGAGTAATGTTTTCAATTGGAGCGCATCAGTTTGGATTGTGTCGAACAGGGAATTCAAATCTAAAGAAACAACCCCTAATTCGGATATTAGGAGCTTGGCTGCATCAAAGTTTTTTTTTTTTTTTTTGAAGAAGTGCGATATGTTTTCTTAGTAGTGTGTAGGTGTGACTAAGAGTTGATCAATCTATATATTGATTCGGTTTATTCTACTATGAATCAAAATCAACGGTTTAACCTTTGTTATTGTTGAGAAAATTAATCATTAGTTTATTTCGTGACAAACCAACTTTTTAATTTAATTTTAAGAAAAAAGGATGTAGTCACTAGGGTCTAGGGAGGGTTCGCTTTGATCGGTTTGTACTTTGTAGTGTGGGGGAAAATGATTTACGGTTTTTGTGAGAAATAATCATTAGCTTAATTGGCTCAGATCGTCATAGCGTTGTCCAATGGGGATTAAAATGCTTTACGGTTTTTGTGCTTCAATTATTTCTCACATTTTTTTTTAAGTCCAAATAATTAACCCAAACTGCACAACATTATATCTATATTAAATGTGTCTGGAAATCAAATTTTATATTTTGTGTTGCATATGTTAGTTACTCAATTTATAATGTTTACAGTACATGCATGTAGTTAATTATTTATTTCAAGTCATATAATATAATTAATATTCAAAAAGTAGTGAGTTGTTAATTTTAGAAAGCTTGTTAGTGATGTTAGTTCAGTCTGATATATTTATCTATTTTATATGAATTGTTTCAAGCAATTAATCCATACAAATTTTGTTATCATTAGAAGTGCTGTAACTTAATTTAAAAATAGGAGTAAAATAGAATAGTGTTAATTATTTTCGTCCCACATATGTTTTTATTTTTTTAAAATTAATTACAAATATCAAAATATTAAAGGTAATTTAATTATTGAACAATCTCTCAAATTTCTATGGCTCGATATATATACACATATGCCATCTTCGTAATATGTACTAATAAAATATATTCTTCGTAATACTCTTCTCCGAACTTATGAAAAATTCATTATCAGAAAAATACATCAAATTAATTAGTTCTCACAACATTTCAAATTTAACTACTCATTATTTAAGTTGTTAATACCTATTCATAAGGAATAAAATTACAATCTCAACTAACTTAAGCTAGTAGCTTACTTTCAATATAAAGTAGTGTGGAAAATGCTTAAATTTTATTAATATGATCATGAATCACGATCAATGTCCCCATAGGTTTCAACTATGAACTCTTGTTAATTATTGTTATTATCGTTTTAATAGTGTCTAAAATTTAAGAACATAATTGCCACTAAAATTTAGTTGAGTTTTTTATTTTATTTTATTTCAATGTTATCAATTTGTAGGCATTATACAACTGCCGCTCCCCTTCATTCCCTTATCTAAACAGAACCATATACTTAGAATTTAAATACAGTAAGGACATAGTAAAGCTACATTGGGACTTGCACTCCAAAAATTTATATAAAAGAATGACAATGGGACTACATTGATAATTTTGGTTTGAAATTAAGTTTGCCTCGTTGACTTCTAGGGCCGATTTTTTTAAAAATACCCATTAAAAAAATTAATTTAATAAAAATAACCAGACCTGAACAGAAATTTTAAAAATATCAAAACAGCGGATTTTTTCCGCGCTTCGGAATTTTTATTCTGGGCTGCGGAAAAAATTCGCGCCCCAAAAAAAAAAAAAAAAAAAATTAATTTTTGAGCCCGAGCGCGGATATTATCCGCGGGCCGGATTTAAAAATAATTTTTTTTTTTTTTTTTTTTTAGTTTGGAGAAAATTTTTTTTTTTTTTGGTCCAACTTTACACCTCTGGTTAACATATCAAAACACCTTCAAAAATCATCAAAATTTACCGACATGCATTCTTGACTTCATAGAATAAGACTGTAAAGTTTCATACAAAATCTCAAAACAGATTGTGAGATATCGGCTCTCAAAAATTGCCCGAACTGCTGAAGGAGTGCTTCTGACCCCAACTTTGCACATCTGATTAACATACCAAAACAACTTCAAAAATCATGAAAATTTGCCGACATGCATTCTTGACTTCATAAAATAAGACTGTGAAGTTTTATACAAAAAATCAAAACAGATCGTGAGATATCGGCTCTCAAAAATTGCTCGAACTGCTGAAGGAGTGCTTCTGAGCCCAACTTTTTTTGAGAGCAGTTCGGGCAATTTTTGAGAGCCTATATCTCACAATCTGTTTTGAGTTTTTGTATGAAACTTCACAGTCTTATTTTATGAAGTCAAGAATGCATGTCGGCAAATTTTCATGATTTTTGAAGTTGTTTTGGTATGTTAATCAGATGTGCAAAGTTGGGGTCAGAAGCACTCCTTCAGCAGTTCGGGCAATTTTTGAGAGCCGATATCTCACAATCTGTTCTGAGATTTTGTATGAAACTTTACAGTCTTATTCTATGAAGTCAAGAATGCATGTCGGTAAATTTTCATGATTTTTGAAGGCGTTTTGAAATGTTAACCAGAAGTGTAAAGTTGGACCAAAAAAATAATTTTTTTTCTCCAAACTAAAAAAAAAAAAAAAAAAAATATTTTTAAATCCGGCCCGCGGATAATATCCGCGCTCGGGCTCAAAAATTAAATTTTTTTTTTTCGGAGCGCGAATTTTTTCCGCGGCCCGGAATAAAAATTCTGGAGCGCGGAAAAAATCCGCGGTTTGGGTATTTTTAAAATTTCTGTTCAGATCTGGTTATTTTTATTAAATTAATTTTTTTAATGGGTATTTTTAAAAAAATCGGCTTCTGGGGAAACGGTAAGGCACCGTCTATGGTTCTATATATTGGTGCTAAAATCTCTCTTAATTTCCAAACTATTATAATTGTCAAACTATAATTTTAAGTTTATGTAAATAATTGTCAAACTATTATAATGCTGTAGAAATATAGAACATACAAATATATAATAGATAGTTTGAAAAGACAGACGTAGTTAATGTGACAGGCATGCCATCTCAAATATATTTTATCTGATTTATAATTTATCTTTAAACAATACATCAAAAATTTGGTAACGTAACGTTATTTAGTTAATAATTAATAAATAGTGAAGTTATGTCTATAGCCATTGGAATAGCTATGTGCAAATCAAACATGAGAATGACTCATTCCAGAGAATGTTAAAGTAATAGCCATGTGCGAACCAAATGTGGAAATAACACATGCCCGGGAATGACATTCCCTGGCATTACATTCCATAGAATCATTCTGTTCCTTGGAATGACCTATAACGCTAACCAAATGCCCCATTATATAGCTCTTAATCTATGTTGAAATAGGTGTTGTGAAACATGTGTATTCACTATAATTTTGTACATTCTTTTAAGCATGGTAATCAGATGTTATGACTTTTGGTATAGTGACTTTTACTAGAAATTAAGCTTTTGATTTTGCTATTACTCCTTGACTCAAGACATGTCCATTTAATTATGTCCCAATTCACGCTTCTTACCCAACTTTATTATTTATTAAGTGAAGATAATATATTACAACATATAACAAGCAAATAAATATCCCCCCCCCCCCCCACTCCACATTTTTTTGGTTCAATATGCATTTTTGGTGAAAAAATTAAGTCAACCATCCGCATGAGTTGTTAAATATAAGAAAAAAAATAACATGGTTACTTCATTTATTAATTTATATTTTACAAAATACCTTAACTTTAAAGATTTTTTTAATGAAGTTCTAATCAAGATTCGACAAAAAAGATCGAAGCAAACTACCTATGCTATTATCCACGCATTCTGGACAAAAGGGATCCGACAAATAAATTTTTATAGAAAGGAGTTTGAAATTCAAAATCCTAAAAGGAATAGCTTTTACCAAAACGACAAAATTTTGATTCAACGTTCGATTTTTAATTTCCTTCGTTATTTCTACTTAAACCTTTTACCAAAGAGGCAAATAGGCAAAGAAGCAGCAAATTAAAGGAGAAAAAAAGGGGAGTGGAAGGAACAATAGAAATGGCGTATGTTGATTATATTATAGTTTATCTTATATATTGATATATTTTCTAGGATGGGTTCATCACAAAAATCTAGTTATAAAGATCAGTGCACCTATTTTTTTAAATGAGAAGGATTATGTTGTGTGATATTATTAGTTCAAATAGGCATGACAAATATATTTGTTTATGTCAAATTAAATTAGGATCAATTTAGTATTTTGTTTTTGTTTTTTTTTCATTCCTTATATATATATTTTTTAAATTATTTCTTTTGTTTCATAATTACTTTCTTTCATCCTTTCTCATGCATTAATTCATTCCCCTTCTATTTTGTTCCATTAATTTAGTTTTCTCTAATATCTTAGGCGAAAAATTAAGTAATGTGTACAAATACACAAATAATTTTCATTTATTGCTCAAATAAAATTGAAAACCAAAGTGTTTTTAAAGAGAGAGAAGTTCATCATGCGAAATTCATTTTGCCTTAGACACATACAAAGTTCATTTTATTCATATGGCTTGTATATATTTATTTCTAAAGCAACATAATGCATGTTCATAAATAAAAATAGTGTGAGTAACCATAATTAATGTATAGATCGAATAATACAAATAAAATTCAAATGTCTTTATAAATTTATACAGAACTTTTATGTTTTTTTTTTTTTATACCTCACCCTTTTAAATGACTAATAACAAAAATTGTGAAACTTAAAATACAACTATTAAAACTATTATATATAATAGAAATTTAGATATATACCTCCATTAATTAGATATTTATCTATTAAAACTTTAAATTTAGTTATTTTCCCATTGAAACTCATCGTATTTATTTATATCTCCGTTTAGTGATTGAATCATTTAAAAATATTAACTAATACTGATAAAACAAATTGACTTTTTTGTCTCTAACTTTGAATTACATAAAGCAAGCATAACTTTTAGAAAAGGCAGTAGTTCAAAAGTTAGTTAAACAGAAGTAAGCAAAACATTTCATAAATATGACTATTATATCGAGTTTCTTTTAGAAAATAGTCTAGGTGATATATAGGAATAAGTAAAGTTAAAACTAAAAAGAGAAGTTCAAAGCATATTATCCTCCATATATATCTGCCCATGTTGTTGAGCTGCACTTCAAAGGCCTTCCTAGCATGCATATCACTATTAGAACTGCTACCCCGATCTTCTCACCCAATTCGCCAGGTGGTGTGGCATCTGTACATTGTAGTTAATGCTAACACTCACGGCATATAACACAAAAATGAGTATGACTTCACATACTTAGGACTGGTACACAGATCGAGAGGCCTAGTGACACACTAATAGAGATTTACTAGCATCATACCATACCGGTACACAGAGTTAAGAACACCATGTTAAGATGCTCCATAAACATAAAAAAATACGATGCTCACCTTTACAAGAATAGTGACCATGATAGCATTAAGTGCTAAATTTTATTTACATTGACAAAATAAGCACATCAGTTGACCATTACAAGAATAGCAAACAAATTCAATTAGTTTTCAGGCATGTTTTACTCACCTCACCTTTCTACGTCAGCCCAAAAACGTGCTTGGCAAAATGCAATTATAAACCAATGAAAAGGAAAAAAATATATAAAAACATAAAGAAAATACCCATGATTCGGACAGTAATAATCAAAGCGTGATATCTGCTTGCCGTGGCTCACGTAGGTGTGTACCTGCAACCAAAATATAAGCCATGGGAAAAGGTGATTTGAACAAAGCAAGAACAAAAGGAGAACATCAATCGTGTCTTTTTTTCATGAATTGAGATGACCTTTTCAACTGTAGGCTTGAAAATTGTTCATGTAGGTACTCAACCCAACTCACTTACCATGACTATTCAAACCTATAGACAGACTGATGGAAAAATATCAACACAACCAAATGCAGTTTAAAATAAAGAAGGTAAAATTGCAATGACTTTTGGCTACTGAAATTAATTCTAGGTTAGTAAACAAAATAGCACCACAATTTTCACAGTTTTCAAATAAAAAATGATAATAATAAGGACCTTAATGTAAAATTTAAGAGGAGAGGACATCAAGGCATAATGCCTGATCTCAGATGAGTCATGGAGCTCACTCATATCCTGTGGCCCTTCCTACAGAAATATTAACATTTACACGTATATAATTGTTTTTTTTAAATAAAAATGCAAAAAATAATAAATGTAAGGACCTCTGTGAAAGAAAAAATATCACTGTTGGCTCAAGAGATGTCTAAATTCAATCTAAGTTCGTAGTTGTTTCTTATAGCCACTGGAACTGGAGTTCATTCAATTAAAAAGGCTCAATTTTATAAATAAACAAGTTACAAGGATATAGGTGCAAAGTTGTGAGATGAAGGTGTAAACAGTGGACTTGACTCCACAGTACCATGACTGAAAATGAGCACAGAGCACCTCATGAATCTCTATAATACAACACACTGTATTGAATCTTGTAAAAATAAACTTTTGATAGAGATGTGTTAGTAAACATAAAAGTGAGGTTGGATATGTAAAATGTACAGTCTGACAAGGCAATGACCAGCACAAGTGAACTTGATTTCACAAAAAGAGCCTACTGTCAAGAATTGATAAAAACAATAAAAAGTGTAAATACTGTGAAAACAGGGACCAATTTGTTAAACTTTGTTCATAGGCGCTGACAAAAGTTTAATCTTACTGACTCATCTCTTTTAGATACTCTTATAAATAAAACATACAGCCAAAACCCTAAAAATATGTAACACCTTGCATATAGGCATTAGGTGTTGTGCATTGTCCTCGTACCATCCCTCTTGTACCTGGACCAGCCATTCATGCGTATATAAAAAACAATACCCATACTGGTACAGTACCAACCATAAAAACAATCCCAAAAAGATCAAATCAGTAGGCATATCTACAGATCTTGAAATGATCCCAAATCATGCACACTGTTAGAGTACAACACACTGAATATACTTGCACTTGATATTCCATTTATGGGTATTTTTAAGATAATTATAAACAATTGATGAATCTTAGTCAGTGAAAAGTAAGAACTGCGCAGTTACAGTGTGCTGGCACAAGAACTGATCTGCACAAAATCCATAAATTTCATACAGTTCTGGGTCTCCACAAATCCTGATATTTTTTTAGCCTATAGTTCATGATCCAACCATCATTTTCATATAAAGAACTAAAAATTATACATAGCTAATTGATCACAATAATTTGTCAAAGTTCAGTGATTCAGAATATGTAAAAAGGACAAAATAATAAAACACCATGTCAAATTGATAGAATTAAGGACTAACAAATCATGAAAATGTGCAAATATACACAAGGAGATCCCCTGAGCATGACTACATATATACCCCAAGCATAGTAATTGATGTGAAACCTGATGGTCAGGTAGAATTGAATTCATAGCAATGCTATGCACTGAGAGTTGTTCAAATGGATGAAATGGATAAAGGACCTGTTCATTACGCGGGGCTCAGTCAAGCTAGGGTATTAATCAATCAATGGGGACTCCACTGATTTCTTCTTACATATATAATTAGCGGGGGTTGCCGGAATTAGGCGATATGAATATTGAAACCAGAAGAGGTAAGAAAGGAATACAAGAATGTTTTTATTATTTCTTGATCAGTCTTAACAGTACACTGTATTGCCCTTTATATAGGGAAAGTAATTACAAGCTATTCACAGAAACATGTAGAAGCATAGTCTGTTATAACTAACTATCTCCTAACAGCCTATGCTAACTAACACCTGTTCTTACTAACTGGGTTGACTGATCGAGTATGCGTTGACTGATCTTGAGTAGTATCTGTGATGACTCTATTAATATATATAGCTGAGCATGACATATATGCCATGGATATCAATATATTCACTGCGAGTACAGCCTGGCATATATATAGCTAGGGGAAGGCAATTGAGATACATCTCTAATTATCTCTGTATTACAGAAGCATGTCAGTTGAGATACATATATATATATAGAGTTAGGCTGCGGTGCTATGGATAGCATAGTGGCCTCTATGCTACGGCTCAATATTCGAGTTTTCAAAATCCAAACGGTCGATCCGAACCGTTCATCTTATTCTCCATATTAATATCTGCTTGGAGACCAAATTTTATAATTTTCTGAATTTTTTTACTATTTATTAAGCCACTTTGAAAATCGCTAATCCAACGGTTTTACTGTTTTGTGCAGCCACCGTTGGATCAACAATTTTGTAAAATACTTAATAAATAGTAAAAAAATTCAGAAAAATGTAAAATTTGGTCTCCAAGCAGATATTAATATGGAGAATAAGATGAACGGTTCGGATTGACCGTTTGGATTTTGAAAACTCGAATATTGAGCCGTAGCATAGAGGCCACTATGCTATCCATAGCACCCCAGCCTAACTCTATATATATATATATATATATATATATAGAGAGAGAGAGAGAGAGAGATGGGCTACGGTGAGTTGCGAAGTAAAGCGACTATTTTACTTCACGCTCATATTTTGCGATTTTTAAGTTCAAAACGTCGATCCGAACCGTTTATCATGTTCTCCATATTGAAATGTGCTTGGAGACCAAATTTTACATTTTTTAGAATTTTTTTACTATTTATTAAGCAATTTTGAAAGTCGCTGATCTGATGGTCCAGAAAATTTTACTGTTTTTTACTGTTCATAGCAAAACAACAATTTTCAAAAATGCTTAATAAATAGTAAACAAATTTCAAAAAATGTAAAATTTGGTCTCCAAGCACATTTCAATATGGATTAAACATCTAACGGTTCGGATCGGTCGTTTGGACTTTCAAAATAAAAATACAACGTGAAGTAGAAACGCGTTTTACTTCGCAACTCACCGTAGCCCACCTCTATATATATATATAGGAATATGCTAGCATGTTATGCATAGCATAGAGTGCCTCCGTGCAACGGTTCAATATTCGACTTTTTAAAATTCTAACGGTCAATCCGAACCGTTCATCTTGTTCTTCATATTAATATGTGTTTGGAGACCAAATTTTACATTTTTTGAAATTTTTTTACTATTTTTTTAGATTTATTGAAAATCGCTGTTTTTTATGGTCCAGATTTGCATGAAAATAGCGATTTTCAATAAATCTAAAAAAATAGTAAAAAAATTTCAAAAAATGTAAAATTTGGTCTCCAAACACATATTAATATGGAGAACAAGATGAACGGTTCGGATCGACCATTAGAATTTTAAAAATTCGAATATTGAGCCGTTGCACGGAGGCCCTCTATGTTATGCATAACATGCTAGCATATTCCTATATATATATATAGAGAGAGAGAGAGGGAGAGAGAGATAGGCTAATATGCTTTCGGTAGCATATGGGCCGAAATACACATGGTCCAAAAAAGTCGATTTGAACCGTTCATCTTGTTCCCCATATTAATATGTACTTGGAGACCAAATTTTACATTTTTCTGAATTTTTTTACTATTTATTAAGTCACTTTGAAAATTGCTGATCCAACGGTGGCTTAACAAAACAGTAAAACCGTTGGATCAATGATTTTCAAAGTGGCTTAATAAATAGTAAAAAAATTAAGAAAAATGTAAAATTTGGTCTCCAAGCACATATTAATACGGAGAACAAGATGAACGGTTCAGATCGACTTTTTGAATTTTGAAATTTCAAATTTGGACCGTGTGTATTTCGGCCCATATGCTACCGAAAGCATATTCGCCTATCTCTCTCTCTCTCTATATATATAGAGCTAGGCTACGGTGAGTTGCGAAGTAAAGCGACTATTTTACTTCACGCTTATATTTTGTGATTTTAAAGTTCAAAACGTCGATCCGAGCCGTTCATCTTGTTCTTTATATTGAAATGTGCTTGGAGACCAAATTTTACATTGTTTTAGAATTTTTTTACTATTTATTAAGCAATTTTGAAAGTCGCTGATCTGATGGTCCAGAAAATTTTACTGTTCACAGCAAAACAGCAATTTTTAAAAATGCTTAATAAATAGTAAAAAAATTTCAAAAAATGTAACATTTGGTCTCCAAGCACATTTCAATATGGATTAAATATCTAACGGTTCGGATCGGTAATTTGGACTTTCAAATAAAAATACAGCGTGAAGTAGAAACGCGTTTTACTTCTCAACTCACCGTAGACTACCTCTATATATACATATAGGAATATTCTAGCATGCTATGCATAGCATAGAACCCCTCCGTGCAACGGCTCGGATTTCGAGTTTTCAAAATCCTAACGGTCGATCCGAACCGTTCATCTTGTTCTTCATATTAATATGTCTTTGGAGACCAAATTTTACATTTTTTGGAATTTGTTTACTATTTCTTTATATATATTGAAAATCACTGTTTTTTTATGGTCCAGATTTGCTGAAAACAGTGATTTTCAATAAATCTAAAGAAATAGTAAAAAAATTTCAAAAAATGTAAAATTTGGTCTCCAAACACATATTAATATGGAGAACAAGATTAACAGTTCGGATCAACAGTTAGGATTTTGAAAACTCGAAATCCAAGCCGTTGCACGAAGGGGTTCTATGCTATGCGTAGCATGCTAGCATATTCCATATATATATATATATATATATATGTATCAAGACTGTATCAAATGGTCAAGACTGTATCAAATGGAAATTAAATGGGATAAAAACATACAAATGACGTGAGTACTAGATCAGCCTACAAAATGTTAAGTGAGGCCGGTAAAAGCAGATGGCGGTTCACTAAATTATGGAATAGCAAGGTACGGTACGTACCACCAACGGTGAGATCGAGAATTAATCTTCATGTACCTATTGATCCAAGGGAAAATCCTAACTAAACAGGTATTTGGGGAGCAGTGCATTAGTGCATATATATATATATATATATATATAGAGTACGGCTAACGCGCTTCCTCTAGCATATGGGCCGAAATGCTTCCGGTGGAAATTTGAAATTTCAAAATCCAAAAAGTCGATCTGAACCGTTCATCTTCTTTTCCATATTAATATCTGCTTGGAGACCAAATTTTACATTTTTCTGAAATTTTTTACTATTTATTAAGCCATTTTGAAAATCGCTGATCCAACGGTAGCTTCTGATTTTTACTGTTTGGTAAGCCACCGTTGGATCAGCAATTTTCAAAGTGGCTTAATAAATAGTAAAAAATTTCAGAAAAATATAAAATTTGGTCTCCAAGCAGATATTAATATGGAGAAGAAGATGAACGGTTCAGATCGACTTTTTGGATTTTGAAATTTCAAATTTTCACCGAAAGCATTTCGGCCCATATGCTAGAGGAAGCGCGTTAGCCGTACTCTATATATATATATATATATATATATATATATATACCACCGAATATACTAGTCAACAGATGCATGCATGCATGCATGAAAAAGCAAGGTAGGCGTACGTACGTAGGTGACTTAATTTTGGACTTAAATGATAATTAATTAAGGGACATTAGTTGCTGGTACAGTGCGATGTAATTTTTTTCAGGAAAATTAATTTTAGCTTGAGAGACAGACTAAATTAAAATGTAAATAAGTAAATAAGTATAAATAAGAGGAGGATTAAAATGCCTGACAATTTTCATGCTTATTATACTTCACATTCTTTATTTATTTCTGATTTTTCACATTCATAGTCGTTGGATTAATACTTGTGGAAATCAATAAAATCAAATCATTAGTGCGTCTTCTCTGAAAGTGAACTAATTAATAGCTCGATTTCATCTATTTATCGAAGAAAAATAGTAATTAATATATTTTGTTTATTTCTAAAAATAAAAAAAGTTGGTCAATGACGCTGATGATGGATGTCATTTTTCGGTCGACCCAATAGAATTAGTCGAATTTTGTAATGTGTAGGTGAGTGGTAACGCATCTTTTTATTAGGTTGGGTAGAGGGGGGTTTACATGATTTATGAAGTTTCTTTAAATTTTCGAAACAAATGATTTATTCGAAGGTCAACCTCATCCGAGTCGGATGCTCTTATAAAATTTTGAAGGATTAACAAGTGGAAGATTTTCTAGACCATTTCTGTTTGGAATATTCATGCCTTTTTCATGGTCTTTTATGGCCGCTAGTTGGCGCAGGGATGGACTCAGAATTTTTTGTCAAAATAAGGTAAAAATATATTGAATTGGATTTAAATCCATTAACTAATTAGATATTTGATAAAAAAAACAATACTTTAACTTATACTTTCTAATACTTCGACTTATAATTTTTTATTCTCTAACTTATAATTTTAATTATCAGTCATAATTCAAATGCTTCAGTGGTAAATTTATATGATATCAAATTATCAATAGCATATATAAAATATAGATCCTATCACTACTACGTACAAAAAACATTAACGATACACAACATATCATGCAGAGATGTAATAAAAATTCAAGGGAAAATTAACAATATATAAAGGAAGAAAGAACATTATAAAAGCACCATTGAATACATAAAATCACGCCGGAAAGGATCTAGACCAAGCATCGTGCATGCATCTGGTTTTGAACCAATGGTTTTCAATGAGAAATTAATTAATTAATTAATTAAGGATTCTCTGCTGATTCTAATACTGTAACCATCTTTACGATCGATAGGAGATACTGAACCAATGATTGAATTATTGTTGTAATCAGTAAACAATTAATTGCATATATTTATAGAATTGCGCCAGTACGTGTGAATTAATCAGACCAAAATCTACAACGTTAATTATTTTAGTGCGGCGTGGAGAACATCGGATGCTTTTTTCAAAACAACCTACTTTTTTAATAAAATGGTTGAAAGTAGAGCTTCTGCATGCTTTACGCAGACACTCCCTTCCTTTTTAACTTTTAATTAATTAATGACTTGATCATGAGGTGCATTTCTTCCTGCGAGCTCACGGGGATCAGGAAAGGCTAGTTCTTTTTCTTCCAATTATAATATATATAGCTATCGTTTGAATGGTGTTATCCCTCTCATGTTTTGGTTATGTAACTTCATATATAGTTTCAGTTTTCAAACCGAATATCTCTGTAGTTTAAGTTATTTGATAGCTTTGTATTCGTGAAATAATGGATTTAGAATGAGATTATATTTGATTAAAAATTTCCAGAAATTTGAAGCTAAAATAGTCATCATAAAATTATGTTGTCGGTCAATGGTCAAAGCAATATTTTATGATCCAATCAGAAAGTTTGAATAGTTTTTTTTTGGCGGAAAGAGGGTAATAATTTTTTTGGTCAAAACATGCTCGGAGTATTTTCCAATTGCAACTTTTGACTTTAAGCTAAAAAAATTAGGAGATGATATTATAAATTGAGTATTTAATTACATTTGAAATACTAAGGCAGATCGTTGTACCAAATATGTTTAAGGACGAGTTTTGATTGATGAGTATTATTACTTATATTTTCTTCTAGATTTGCTTTAACGAATTATATCTATATATATATATATATTATATATATATATATAGAGGTTGGCTAAGATCAAAGTGGTAGTTCCTGAGCTTTGGTGCTACCAATTCATTTTTCAATTTTCAAAGTTCAAAACGTCGATCCGAACCGTTCAAGTTGCATGTTCTCCATATTAAATTGTGCTTAGAGACAAAATTTTACATTTTTCTGAATTTGTTTACTATTTATTAAGCCACTGGTGTGAATAATTACAATACAAGTAATAAATCCTAATTTACGCTCAATTCGGTTGCAAGTGTACAACCTTGTCGAGTAGTACTTAGGGATCGTCTCCACAGGGACAAGTTGGAATATCAAATCTAACCTAACAATTTAATTTAGTAAAAGAAAGTAAAAAATGTTTTTGTTTGTTCAAAGGTTGGTTTGGTTTTGATTAAAATGAATTAAACTAAAGTCTTAAAGCAAAATCTGAATTTTTAACAAGTATGAGAAATTAGGGTTTCTTAGGGTTCCTATCCACTAGTGTTATAACTAATTGGTTTATTAAATTTATTCTTTTAGTTATGAAGGCACAGTTGGGTGTTGTAGGTACAAAGAGATATCTCTATATTAATACCATCTTTAAATTAGAATAAACGTCACCTCTCGGTACTTGGCTACTCTAATCTAAAGTCATTAAGTTCTTACTGTCCCAATTGATCTAGAAAACTATCTTTCACCTCTCGGTACTTGGCACAATTTTCTAAACTATTGGGTGAAGCCCATATAAGACAAGCGTCACCTCTCGGTACTTAGCCTATCAAATACTTTATTTCTTATGGTCTGGACCTTTTTTGAAAAGCATGGTAGTAGCTACCAGCATTATGGTCTGGACCTAATATTCAATTTCTCAATTGCAAATACCAAATCCTAGGGTTTCATGTGATTTCGATTAAGTCTTCACAATCAATTAAAATAAAGAATAGATCATAACAAAGAACAAGAATATATAAAATAAAACCAACTAAATCATAACAAAAGTTTCAAGTACAACCTTAATCAACCCTAGAAAAGCCTTTAGCCAGTCATGGCTAAAGCACAAATCAAAAGAATAAAAGAGTTCCAAAGGAAAGAAAACAATAAAACCGGTTGATCAATGGTGTTCTCTTCTTCCTCCTTCTCTCTTCCTTGCTTTTCCTTGCTTTTCCTTGTTTAAAACCAGAAATTCTGCCTAAAAAAACGTACTCAATCTGTTCTACAGGTCCTCTTTTTATCCCCCTCCAAAACCTAGAAATAACTAACCAAAAATAGCAAATTCGGGCTCTGAACCGACCTAATTGCGGGCCGCAATGCATGGAGGCAGTTAATCAGACTGCGCAGAAGAATTTTGGAGAGGGCATTGCGGGCCGCAATAAAGGTCCTTGCGGGCCGCAATAAAGGTGCAGAAATGCTCTGACTTGCTTGGTTCTGGCTTGCTTGGTTGTGGGCCGCAAAGGATCCATTCCGGGCCGCAATGCATGTTGGCAGAAGCTCCAATCTTCGTGCTAACTCACCCATTTTGCTTCGTTAAGCTCCAAACACTTGATTACCTGTAGAACAAACATAACTAGGGCAGTAACTTGAACTTTTGGACATTTCTAACCTAATTAAACCTAATTTAATCAAAACTTGGCTTAATTTACATAACAAACCCTAGGTTTCAATAGATACAACTTCAGCTTATCAAATTTCCCGAAGCTTGAACATTGCTTGACCTCAAGCAATATCTAAACTTGGACTACAATTCGATCAAAAAATTTGTATGATCTTGCCAAAATTTAAAAATCTCAACGTAAATTTTGTACAAATTTAAAGTGCAACCCTTGGTTAATCATGCTTCACCCCACAATTCAATTACTCTAACTTTTATTTCCTTAAAGGTTTAGAATTTGTAAATTTCGGATATCTAAATTTGTTACAAAAAATGCATTCTTATTTGCGAAAATTCTTTTAAAAATCCCCCAAGCTTGAATCAAACTTAGGTTAGAAAGTCGCAGACTTCGTGTGTTGATATATGCAAAATTTTATTTTTCTTTTGTTGGTTTTATTTTATGACACTATAAATCTTTATCCTTAGAACAAAACCGGCTAGTTATAGGTAGCTAATCTATACCCAACCGTTTTAATTCAAAAGTGCATTTGCATGCTCTTGGTTCAACCCTTCCATGACACGAACCTACATGGTTAGTGCAAACCCGGTCACTTTATCGGGCAAACTAGCGGAGCAAAGTGTCTATGACTCATTGCTATAAGTACGTCATGTCGCCGTAACATAAGCAAACGAAGTCTTTCTTTTCTAAAAATTTTCAATTTTACACAATTTTTCAACATTTTTACAAAATATCATGAATACACACATCCTTAGGCATTAAATCATACCTATGGATATCCCGATCTTTCTAAATTCGTTTTTCCCAAACAAGTTGCATTTTCAAAAAAATAAATTTAAATCCCTAAATTTCTAATTTCTTAAACCTTTATTTCCACAAAGTTTTTCGCCAAAGTATGTGGTTATTTCAAATTATTCCAAGGGTATTACTAAAAACTTGTTAAAATTTCAAGGGTTTTATTTTTTGCTAACTTTTAACACAAAAAAAAATTAAACATGATTTTATACTTTATGCATTTTCAAACAATTAAGTCCAATTATGCAAGACTCTATTTTTCATAACCTCATAAAACATCTTGACAAATTCGCAATTTCAAGCAATTAAATTTAAAATCACAAATCCTATTCATGGTCAAGTAAAAATTAAGGTTATAAATCCTAAAAATTTTGAAAAACATGCATGCAAAGATACAATTTCTTCCCATCCCCCAAGCTTAAATTAAGCATTGTCCCCAATACCTAAAAAATAAACAAAAGTAAATAGGAAGAAACATGGACTACTCTATTGGCGGAAGGTGGTGGTGGTGCGCCTTAATGCTTAGGTGGAGGATCAGGAGGGCAGCCTCCCCATTGCTCCATTTTGTGTCGATTTTCTCGAGATTTGTCGGTTTTAGATGTTTCCACCGGCTTCTTTTGCACATCCGACTCAAGTTTGTCATTCTCCGAGATTTCAGTAAAGTTGGGAAGGATCTCAATGGTTGAAACTTGGAGAATCAGGCTCAGAATATGCGTCAGGTCATCTGGGAAGGGTTCATTGCGGGCCGCAATACATTCATTGCGGACCGTAATGGGATCTGTCTGATTCACGCCCTCTGCCTGATGTTGTTGCGAACCGCAAAAGGCTTCATTTCGGGCCGCAATGAGGTCAACAGAGCTCGATTTTTTGGCTTTTTCGCACTCCTGATCCATCCAATACTCAACGGAACCTTTCTCCCAGTTGTTTATGAGCTCTTCATCTATCAACCTGTCAAGAATATCAACACTAAAAACACTTTGATCGTTAGATAGATATCTCATAGATCTTTTGATATCGAATGTCAATTTTTTTTCACCAATGTTCATTGTTATAATTCCATCATGAACATAAATCACAGTTTTTGATGTATTGAGAAATGGTCTACCTAACAAGAGTGGTGTATGAGTGTCCTCATCCATGTCAACCACAACAAAATATATTAGGACAAAGAATTTACCAATTTGAATTGGCAAGTCCTCTACCACTCCTAGAGGTAACTTGACCGATTGGTCTGCCAATTAGAGAGATATTCTGGTTGGCTTAAGTTCCCCAACACCTAACCTATCATAAACCGACTTAGGCATAAGACTTACGCTTGCCCCTAGATCACAGAGTGCACGTTTAAATTGGACATTTCCTATAGAACATGGTATGGAAAATTTACCCGGATCATCCAACTTTTTGGGCAATTCATTCATTACCATGGCACTACCGTTTGAGTCTAAGGATACCATTTGTACTTCCTCAAGCTTACGCCTATTTGAAAGAATATCCTTGAAAAATTTGGTGTAAACCGGCATTTGGGTCATTACCTCAGTTAATGGTAGGTTCACATGCAGTTGTTTCAACAATTCAAGGAATTTAGCAAATTGTCTGTCAGTTCTCTCATTCTTAAGCCTGCCAGGAAAATGTGCGAATTTATGAGGAGGAATATAAAGAGGTACCTGTGCACTTACCTTTGGTGGCTCATCTTGAGATAGATTTGCTTGTTTGGCAGGGTCGCTTGGTACAATTGGTGTAGCTTCCTTTGAGGCGGAATCCTCATGTGTGGAGATATGCTCATCACTGCTTCGTGTCTCTTCACCCTGTGGCTGCACATAGTCATCCGTCGGCATAGGGCGGAGCTCACATCAGGCAGGGAAAGGAAATGAAGTGGGAGAGGAAGAAACACAGGATTTAGGCAAATAAACCTCAGAATCGTTGCATAAAACGTTATAACGTTTTGGTAAATCGTTATAACGATTCAGCTGGTGAGAAACGCAGAAAATAGTGTATAAAACACATAATTTAGTGTATAAAACGTTACAACGTTTTCTGAAAACGCTATGACGTTTTAATTGAATCCAGCCTTCATAAAATTGTCATTTTTATCAAGTTTTACAGTGAAAAACGTTACATAACGTTTTACGATATATATATATATTTTTTTTGTAGAGATGTAACATGTAGCTAGCATTAACTTGTAGGTGCTTTCAAATTTGCCTTCAATCGGTAGTGTGTGTATATATATATATATATACTAGTATTATACCCGTGCGTTGCAACGGAGACATATTATAAGAAACAAATAATAGCTCGATTCGAATCTAATGATATCAAATAATAGCTCGATTCGAAATATATATATATATGATTCAAAAAGAAATATATATATATATATATATATATATATATATATATATATATATATATATATGATTCGTTTTTGTTTGATAATTAATTAATGTATCGTAACTTGCGCGTCCTATATATATATGCATCCACAATTTAATTACTGCCGTAAAATTAAATAGAAGGATCGAAAAGCTCGATCAATGAATAAAAAAAGAAAGGGACAAAAAGAAGATAATAACATATGATCCAATAACATTATAATTAAGTAAAAGAGAAGCATTAATTAAAGCTCTTTTGCTTGCTTCGTAATATAAAATTTGGAGCGGAGCTAGCGAAACGGAGAGTAGAGAAGAGAAAAGAAAGAGAAATTAACACTATTTTATTTTATACAAAAATACAATCTGGGGCTTGAATTGATTAATTTTAACTATATAAATTAATGCAATCAAACAGCTGAGAAATTGATAAGACTGGATTAAATGTTCCGAAATTCAAAATGAAATTAACTTGTTGAGCACGGGTATACATTTTGACTCTACTGCTCATGCCCTGTATGAATTAAAAACAGCTCTGTCAAAATGTGTATATGTTGAGCACAACAATGGGTTCATAATAAATTGTGAATATGCCCTGTATGAATTCAGATTTGTTGTTCTTTAAAAACAAAAATAAATGTTTTCTTGCTCTTTGAAAGCATGAATTAAGCATAACTTGTAAACATATGCGCTCACAAATTAAGCATGCATAAAATTGTCAATAAATTTATGTCGAAATATCATTGTTAAAGAATTTAAAATATAAATAAGATCTATTTAATTAGCATTGCACTTCTGCTTATATATCTTCTCATTATTTTAAAGCCATTAACGTACTACGTCATTGAGAGCCTGAAAAGTTGTATAAATTTGGTGCATGCATGATACAATAACTAATGGATGCTTTGCTCCAATTAAAAACAATAGTGGGCTGATATTTACAAACAACTTTAATTATTCTTTTACACAGTATTATTTAATATTTTAATTTAAGAACTACTCTATTCTCTATTCATATTTTTCAATACTTGCTTCGTTCTCATATTATTGTTGTCTTCCTCTAGTTCCTTTAATATTAACTTCAATACTTTAGCATAAATTGTTAATTTTTCATTTTCTAGCTCTTGCTTAGTTTTTGGAATTTGGGGTTATTGTTGCTGGGTTTGAATTCATGTTAACCAACTCATGCAAGCATTAAGATATGTTCGAATTTATGTTATTAAAACAATCAATAAAATACACTAATTTATTTAATTAAACAAAATATAATTTTACTTATTGAATGGAAATATTGTAACCGACGTGTTATTAAATGTGGTCACATTAAATTAAAATGTCCATGTTAAGCATTAAGATTTTTTTAATAAATTATATAATATTTACATGAAATGCATAATACTTCACATGGACGTTTTAATTTAATGTGGCCGCATTTAATAACACACCGGTTATAATATTTCCATTCAATAAATAAAATTTCGTTTAAATAAATTAGTGTATTTACTGATTGTTTTAATAACATAAATTTGAACATATATATCTTAATGCTTGGCTGAGTTGGTTAACATGAATTCGAACATAGTAAGAGGAACCTCATAAAAATTATTACATTCCTCTCTTCATGGAAGAAATTGTTTTGCAAGTATTTTTAGGTTCATAATTTTTACTGTCCAAAATTAGCAATTAACTTTGACGACTATAGAGACCGGTGCAGTATTTTGAAGCAACACAACAATATTGGTAAAGTAAATCCAACTGACCTATACTTATTTATTTCTTTCAAATTTTTTTATTTTAACCCGTACAAAGTAATTCATGAAGTTCCTTTTGTAAAAAAGTTGTTAAAATTTGTAGGATGTAAACCAAATTGTCTTGTTGGACTATAATTCTAATTTAATAACATTTCTTCATTCATTGTCCTTTATGTTTTTTTAGTGTTTCTACCTGTTTTATAATTAAAAAAATAGTTATATGTATATCCAATGATTTGTGTACATATACAGCGGAATACATCATCAGATGTTTGATTAAACTCAATTGTACTGGGCAGATTCATTTTGTTAATAAAATATATATATATATATATTTTTTATGACAGTAACATTCTGTTTGGGTGCATAGTTGCAAATATATTTCATTAAATTCTGAATGTAATTACAAAAATTCAAAAATTTGGATCTGATTTTGAAAAATATATCAGTATATTCAGATTACCAAATATTTTATCATTGAATAATAAATTGTTTTTAATGCTGAATGGCTTGACTTTTGTGGACTGGAGCAGCTGATGTGAATAAAGGTACGTGAAGGTCTTACTTTTGTGGACTGAACTGAACTGGACTGGATTGGACTGGAGCTTATCAACTTTTCTTTGTTAAAGCCTGTTATTTCTCAGCATGCTCCCAAGTTCCAACCCATGAGTTTTGTACTCGAGGGCTGTAGATAACTAAGTCATTTTTGTGACGATTCATCTATCAAACCAATGATTAAAAAAATATATATATCTACCTATCCATAATACACTTAAACTGTATAAAATTGAATGAGTTTGGTACATATTGAATTAGAGTTGGAGGGACAGCACATTTCTCGAAATTTTTATTAATTAAAAAAAAATATATATATATATATCGACAATAGTAAAGGAAATGGAGGAATTTTGACATCTAGAAAAAACGTAATAGTTTATAACGTACAGAGGACCTTATAAACAATCACGGCCTGCTTAGCGAAATCTAATTACTTTCTAACTAAACAGTGAAAAAAAAAGTCTCGACTTCATAGTCCATTACGGCCAGAGAATACCTGAACATCATAGTCCATCACGAACTGAGGGGTAAAAAAAAAAACCAAGCTCTCTGGCATATGAAATTTGATTTTCAAATTATATATTTCTCCTAAAATTGTGGGATAAAAGATGAAGAGGGAACTCCAACACATGATTATACGCTCTGAAGTTTGCTTTTCATTATAATTTAATTATGTAGGAGGAGAGAGTCTGTATATGTTGCTATAAATGTGTTTGCTTTAACTGTTATATATCATGATCGCCAAATCAAAATTAAATGGCTTCAAATATATATCCGGCTTATAAATATTACCGAAGGGTACTTTAGAGATAAAAATTTTAGCTTCTTTTTTATTGAAGATCAGAATTAAAACTTCAAAACTAAGACAATAAAAAAATATATGTTCATATATAACTCATATAGATTGAAGCTATAATTCACAATGTGAGAACTTGAGAAAGTGATGGGGAGCTTTGCACCGTGAAACAAATAGATTCCTCTTGTTCTAGCACGGTTCGTCATAGACCAAAACAACATGTTTTTTTTCCTGCCCCTCTGGCCATGATAGACTATGAAGTTCAGGTATTCTCTAGCCATGATAGAATATGAAGTTTAGGTATTTTCTGGCCGCGATGGACTATGAAGTCTAGAATTTTTTTTTTTTTTTTTTGGCCATTGTATATAATCAGAGAATAATTAGATTTCGTTAAGCAGGCTGTAATTATTTATAACATCCTCTAGATATTAAAAACTATCACATTTTTCTTAAATGTCAAAATTTCATCATTTCTTTCTTCATTGTAGATATTATAAACTATCACAATTTTTTCGAGCTATTTACAATTTTCGTTGATGTGATGATACGCTAGCTAATTACGGTATGTCATTAATACTTTGTACATCCCAAGCTAGTTACAAATTTGTCATTAAAAGATAACCGGCAGCCGGCCATTCCCAACCATTTCTTTCTTATAAATTATGCAAACTAAATTATGCGCCAATCAAATAAATAAAAGCTTATGATCTTCATGTTTCCAAATTATTCAAAATTGAATAAGTTTTATGAACTTTGTGAATTTAATTAATTTAATTACATATAAAATTAATCTCTCGGTAGTAGCAAGACTCTGCATAGAGACTTGAACAATTTACTCTCTCGGTACAATGGTACATGGCATGACCACATTATCAACTTTTTTTACTTAATTTTTTTTTTCAAAATATGTCTTTTATAATATTTATTTAAAAAAATTATGGTAGTTTTGCATATGATGCACTGTAAAAATATTGTTGTATAACGAACATTCGTACAAAAATCTTTTCACAGTTAAAAAGTTAAGATTGGTTTACATTTTTTTTTATAATAGTCGAAAAATCCGAGTTGATAATTTTTCATGCAACAAGTTATATATATCAGTGCAAGCAAATGTACTTAGAAATAGTTTGAAATATTTTGAGGATCGCTATTAGTGTTTGATGACTCCGTGAATGAAAGCGAGTAGTTCAATATTGAAAAAAATAAACAATAAATGTATCAAACATGTAACATTAGACCCATATATATATATATATGGAGGGAGAGATGTGCAAGGACCTTAAGAGACTCCACCAAAACACCGACGGACCTATTAGAGGAAGTGACACAACTTTGTCAAAAAATGCGACCGACAGCCTTTAGCTTACTTTAACAATTGCCTATTATGACGCCTTTAGCTTACTTTGCAGAATTTTGTTAACTTATTTTTCTTTGGACGAAGCAGTAAAAAGAGACTTGAAGGAGTGGAATATAGATAAGGAGTCGGCTTCGGACAGGAGCGCGTGGAAGCTAGCGATCCACGTACCAAAACCATGACCTAGTGCTGGTTAGGGATTATTTAGAGATAATATTATAGGCCTTAGGTCATAGGAGTAAAAAGTTGGAGTCAAAGGGATTATTTAGGACTTTGACCTCTATGATTAGGTAGAATATAGTTAATATTAGTATTAGTATTATTAATATCACTTTCACTTTCTCTTTTATTTTTATTACTTTTATTTCATGACTACTTTATTATTACTTATCTTTATTGTTTGATGTGATTGTGTTTCATTTCTAGCCTACCCCAACTCATTTGGGACTAAAGGCTTGGTTGTTGTTGTTGTTTATTTTTCTTTATTCTTTAATTAGTTTTCACTTTCATGCATTATTTCTCTTTCTAGCTCAATTGTTTTTGAGCAACTTGTTTTTTAATTTCTGCACGGCAGTTGCAATCGTATTGTAACCACGACTATCAATCAAATATGGGTGTGACCATTATTTTTCTTCAAAAAAAAAATTTAAATGTCTTATGTACTATAATCCATCAATTTAATTATAAATAACAGTTTATTGGTTGATGCCAACTGACAAGAGCAACTCTGATGACTTCATAAGTGGAAGGGAAAGGCATCCTTCTTCTAGGGTTGCATTAAGTTAAATTTCCTTCTCTTATCCAAATACATTGACAGTGACTGTCAATGGGAATATGTTGTGGAGTTATTTTATGCTAGAAGAATAATAGTTAGTATCATCAAGGTGGATTATCTATTGCTGAAAATGTTCATATTAGCAACTCATGTGACATTTTCTTACTACGTACCTAAACT
Organism: Carex rostrata; assembly: GCF_964058835.1. Taxonomy (NCBI): domain Eukaryota; kingdom Viridiplantae; phylum Streptophyta; class Magnoliopsida; order Poales; family Cyperaceae; genus Carex; species Carex rostrata. Next base: position 10,509,311 of record NC_135933.1, read on the forward strand.
AAACAGTTTGTAACTATAGTTGTACGGTAAAGCAGCTGCCATTAATGTTGAGACCTTTTTATGAAAAAAAATGTCCAACACAATTAATTTTCAGCTTCATAATTTTGATGCTCAACAACTGTTGAGATCTTAATGTAGCACCCACTCTAATCCCAGTTTATAATCTCTCTCTTTCTCATTTCCTCAATCAAAATTAATTCACTTTTTGTGTACCTCACAATATTTGCTCAATTTGAGGAAGAACCATCCATCAACCCAATAAGAACCATGTCACGCGACCAACCAAAAGTACAATTACATCATAAATGAAATAAGATTTTCAAACTATGAGGATCAAATGCAAATGAAATCAATCATATAAAATTTCCATATGCTGAGAATGATGATCAACTTTATATGCCCTATGAAATATTATTCTAAATTATATAAAAAATCATATATAATTTTTTTTTAATTGAGGTCAATTAATTCCAATTAATTATGCATGCCTCGGCCCGAAAACACACATCCATATTTTAAGATAACCTAATGTTAGCGTTATAATTTTATGAAGCCCCGGGAATGTTATTTTCTATAACAAAAATTGTCATGCTTCAACTAAATCAAATATAAATTAAAATATTACGTGAAAATAAATAAGATTATAATTATTCTCATAACTCAATTAATGTTCATAAATCCTTGACGCGCACAAACATATGACAAATTAGACTGACTATAATATGTAAATTTGTCTTTAATTTAAATATGAGGTGTTGATTAAATTATGCATGTTTTTTTTATTTATTGTTAAACATCCAAAACAACTATTTCACCAGAAAGCAATAACAAATAATTGTAGAGAGCAGCTGCGGCTGTTGTTGTGGTATTTTTTATTTATTTTCCTCTGGAGATTGGAGATTAGTCCGTAGTTTGAACCCTTCAAAAAAAATTTGGTCTAGACACCCAAATTTGGTTCAGTTTGAAACTGCGGGGTAAAAATTGAACTTTCAAGAAAATAGAGCCATTTGATTTGTGTTTTTAGAGATGATAAAAAAATAAAATTTGGTACAAGAGGTGGTCTAAATTTTTTTTAGGCTAAATTAGTTTTTCTCATGGATGGTTCATTAAAGTGTTATAAATGTTATTTTGACATTTATTTAAACGAGCTTGATGTTCAAAAACCTTATGTTCTATAAAAGTTACAGAAAACGAAGACTTCTTAATATTTATTCTTTACAATTATCATTTGTTGTTCTATTTGTACAAGATCAAGTTAACACTTTAAGACGAGGTTTTGTGATAATGGTATGAAACCAGTACCATCCTGCATTAGTTTCTACATCAACTCTAGAATTATTACAAAAAACAAAATTAAGCAACATAAGTAATAAAATAAGTCCAACAAAACGTATAATAAAAACTATGCATGAATTAAGGTCCTACTTGTACATCAATCAAGAAAAGCTAATCATTGAATCGAATCGTGAGCTACATATTCAGCAGGTTTTCGTCCGAGATTTTTATTTTTACCCAAAAAATAAATTATTTTATTATAAATAATCAAAATCACGACAAAATTTTATTTCTACCCAAACCGTAAATAATATTTACGGTTTGAATTCTTAATTCGAACCGTAAATAATATTTACGGTTCGAAGTCACAATTCAAATCGTAAATAATATTTACGGTTCGAATTAAGAATTCAAACCGTAAATATTATTTACGGTTCTAATTCAACAGCCGTATCAAAACCAAACGATCGGTCGATGATGCCTATGTCACAATATTTACTATGTGCTGTTAATTGTGTTAGAAAAATATTTAAACTTAGCAAAAATATGAATCAAGCATCTCACTTGATTGTATCCATGTTTCACGATTGCATCAACAATTTTCTGGAGATCAAACCCGCCTCGTGTGGTTGTGAGCATAGTGCCACCCTTCTTGTGCCAATCATGCACCGAACGTGGATCCAGTTTAATTGGATGTGCCGTGTAAAACCCCCTGTATCCCATTGGTATACCATAGATATCCTTCACACCATACAGCTCAGTCAGACCCACTACCAGCTCCCTTATCACCGTATTCAACCCGGGACACAGCCCGCCGCATGTGACAATTGCAGCACAAACCTTAGACGCATCAAAGTTGATGATATGGCGAGGTCCGGCTCGGAGGTAGGCAAGAGGGGAAGCGGCTGTGACATCGTGAGTGGCATTGAATTAGAACCATAAATAATATTTACGGTTTGAATTCTTAATTTGAACTGTAAATATTATTTACGGTTTGAATTCTTAATTCGAACCGTAAATATTATTTACGGTTTGAATTGTGACTTCGAACCGTAAATATTATTTACGGTTCGAATTAAGAATTCAAACCGTAAATATTATTTACGGTTTGGGTAGAAATAAAATTTTGTTGTGATTTTGGTTATTTATAATAAAATAATTTATTTTTTGGGTAAAAATAAAAATCTCGGGATTTTCGTCATCAGATTGACCCTATGCCATACATTAATTGCTAGTCTTCTACACCTAACGCTTAACATTTTTTTTGCATTTTCTTCATTTAACGGACTATACTAAATAATAAATAATAAAAATAAGTTGCAGTGCTTTATTGCATTACAAAAATACAAAAAACCAATGTAGAAAATTAAAAATTTATCTCATTCACATGGTACATCAACTTTAATCCTATCATCATGATTTTTTTAAATTATATTCAATTTTTCAAGGATATGATATTCTCTAATTAGCAACTATATATGTAGGTTAAGTCGTTTGGTTATTTTCTTTATTTAAAAAAAAAATAAAAACAGAGTACTAAATAATTATATTGTGCATTGATAAAGAGATTATAAATTTTTAAGTTCTTCTAGTTATTAATTGCTTTACTTTGAAAGAAATGTCTTAAACTTGCTCATTTAATTTTTATTATTATTATTATTTTATAATTAAGTAATTAAATAAAAATTAGGCTGTTTTGTTAGGATTTCAGCCTTGTATTATATATTATATTATTCTCTTGGTATAAAAAAAAAAAATATAATAACGAAACATGAGTATTGATTGGATTTGTGTTTTTATTTACTATTTTATTTTAAAGATAATTTTCACCGAGGCCTCACCATATATACTCTTTAAATATGTTACTATTATATAAGTGTCCAGATTACTGATAATTAGCAAATCTGATTTTTGTTATGTACTATTTTTTTTTTCAAGTAGAACAAAAAATAGTTTGGGTTTTCTTCTAAAAAAATTCTAAATCTAATAATTTGTATAGAGAAAAGTTATACTAACTCTAGTCTCCATAAAATGTATATTACAGTACAAAATTGTAATGATGAATTACGAGGTTTTCTTCGCGCATAATAAAATGCCTCAAATTAAAAGCTCTAGTCTAAATTAACTATATTTATAGATATTGTGTTTTTTTTTAATAATGAATTGAAATCAGAAATTTGCTTTATTAATAAGTATATATTGGAAAGTGTTTGCTAGAGATTTTAATCATAGTTTGAAAAGTGCTTTGTAGACGCTATCTATTAGAATATATTTACAACTATATTTGATGACAATCATTAACAATAAATTTTTTTTACAACTTTGTTATTCGTGTAAAATAAATAATTTAGTAGATTTATTTAATCTATTAGTATTTTTAGTGCCTGTCATTAATAGTAAAATTTTATCCGATTTAATACATTATTTGTGAAAATTCTTATTGAAATTAAAAAATTTGAAAACATAATTGCAACGAAATTTATAAAAATTATAGAATTAGTATAATAAAAATGAACTAAAATAGATAGTTTGCTCTACACGCAAAGACCTGCTGCCGAATCAAATCAAATCAATATCATTTATAACAGATATTATTTTTTGAGATATCGCCACAAAGATTAATATTTTTTAGATCTTTTGAGGCCTTTTTCTTGAAATGGGAAGGTCTACACGCAAATGGCTTGCTCTACACGCAAAATTATGTCTGGCACTATACCAGTCCCGCCTCAGACCAATAAGGGGTCCGGATTTTCTACAGCAATATAATATTTGAGTTTTCATCCTCACCGTCAGATTTCCTTAATATTCGTGCCAAACACAGAGGGAACGGTCCAGATCCAAATAAAAGATTGGGTTATACTCCTGAATTTTTAAAGGGCCTCGGGTACCTACTTATAGGTCAGCTCCCGACTTTCTTCATTAATGAGATATTTACAGCTTCAAAAATCTCACCGAGTTCTACCTCTGAGTGACTAGCTAGCTGAGAGCTCTCCCTGGCTGGCTAGTTGTGGGCCGAAGTTTTTTTCTGAAACCACAAACCTTGCGAGAGAGAGAGCGAGAGAGCAGGCGTGCGAGAGAGAGAGAGAGACAAGCGAGAGCGATCGCGGGAGAGAGCAGGCGTGCGAGAGAGAGAGAGAGAGAGACAAGCGATTGAGAGCGATCGCGGGAGAGGAGGCGAAGGAGAGGGAGCGTGAGGAGGAGAGAACGCATCTGATGTCGGGGAGGAGAGAACGCCAGAAGCGGCCGTCAGGAGGAGGAGCCGGCCTTTCAAACCCTCTCACACGACAGAATTGGTCGAAGTTCGAAAATCTCGAGTTTGAGGGGTGAGATAGCATCTCTTTCTCCCCTTGATTCTTTATTTTCGATTTAGGCTTCAATTTCGTAATTTAGTAATCGTTATCTCAGGGTTTAGGGTTTAAGACGCAGAAATAAGGATTTCTGGGGAGAGAAGCTTCAGATCTCTAGTATCTGGTGCTGTTAGAGGATGGTGGAGCTGCTGAGGTAACAGGTTCACCCACTGAGAAAGCAATCCTTTCATGGGGCATCAAGGTATCTGGTTTTTCATCCTCTATCAAGATTTTTCCCCTCTTTTTGGTTTTTCTTGCATTTGACCAACTTCAGTTTTCTTTTTGGTTCCATTTTAGTTGGGAATGAAATTCAGTGAAGCAAGAAATAGATCTTCGGTTATTCATGTTTTTCCATTAAGCTTGGTGGTGTTGCTGTACAACTGGTAGGTGACTATATGAATAATTATCTTCCATGTAATATTAAATTTTGACTAGTTTCATGTGCTTATTATTTTATTTATTTATTAAGTGCAGCCTTATTTTGACTAGTTTCACTTGCAAGGTCTTGCTGTTTTCTGATTTTTACCTTTAGTTGGTAAATTTACATGAAGTAAAATCCTAATTAATTATATGTGCCAAAATGAGCTGAAGCTATGAGATGTAAATGGCATCTGATAATAGTCCATGTGTTGGATTCTTAACTCCCTCCCTCTTCCTGTATTTGTATGAACTTAATTGATTCCTTGATATTAGATGACAGTTGTGGAGGCCTATGTTAGAGGAACCAGGTTGGATGATGTCAGCAATTGTATCAAGCCTTATGATGGAGGGCATCTCACAAAACACTACTGGCAGTGTGTTCTTTTTTTTTTTTTTCAATATACCCTGTTATTGTTGTTCTGGTATAAAACAGATATAGTTTTTGTCGATTTGTTTTTTTTTTATTACTTATTTTTGGAATTGTGACATGCTTATTCTTTCTCAATTGTGCAGTCAGCTGAGAGAACGTTGGATGCACCAGATATAGTAGATGACTACTACCTTAATCTGCTCGACTGGAGTACCTGGCGATGGATCGACCACATTCTCAGTTTTTGCGGTACACTCTCTTCCTCTCTGTTGAAATTCTTGATTCATGGATCTTTTTTGTGTTCAATTCTGTTTCTCTGAGATCGAATTTGTAATGATCAGCTGACATGATGGTACAGTTCAGTAGGTGAACCTGTTGCATCTCTCTTGATGGTACAGTTTATCCGATAAACCCAGTTCAATTTGTTTCACCTACTGAACTGAACCTGTTGCCTCTCATCTTGGTTCCTAAAAACCTATTGAATTGGCTCACCAAACTACATTCTCAGTTTTTTATTTTTAAATTAAATGAAAAATAGGGAGACAGGTTCATCCTAAATCTTGCTCATTGTCAACAACATTTCAACTTCAAATTTGGAGGCCAAGGCAAAGGACTTTAATGAAGTCTTGCATGGACAGTACTTCCCTTGGTTTGCACAATATATGGTCATGCAAACCATCATTACTATCTACTCTTCCTTGGGAGAAGGTGCTCTCTGTCACTCGTTAAATGAGGTTCTTGTTCTAAAACTTCTGGCTCTATTTATTTGGCATTTTTAGTTTCAATTTTGCTTATCCTCGCAGCTATTGTGATGACTTTAAACCCTTTTTGAAACAAACATGCACTAACATAGATGCATTGCCTGTCTGATTAAAATATCTTTTCAAGAAAAGACCCCAGAATTCTTAATACACTAGGTGAAAGAGGATAAACAACAAATATATATTCCCGCTTAATACATTAGGTGAAAGAGGATAAACAACAAATATAGATTCCCGCAAACACAGTTTGTGTTCATATTATAATTATTATATCCTTATTTCTGTATTTCAGACTGAGGCCACAACTGTGGTATGTGGGCCAAAAGAATTGAAAAAGCTGATAGACATAAGTGGCCAGCTTGACACGGTAAAACGCGTGATTTACATCAGTGAATCAGGTGTCTCAGCTGAGGTTTCATTGGCCAAGAACAACTCCTCGTGACAACTCTCTTCCTTCGAGGAGGTTCAGAAGTTAGGTCAAGAGAACCCTGTTGAACCTGTCATGCCCCTTGCTTCAGATGTTGTCGTAGAATAAGCTAAATAAACTTCTTTCTTCATTCATTAGGTGCACTTGATTGACGGACGAGCAAGTGCTAGCTCCAGGCAAAATCCAACTGCCACCTTTGTCAATGCATTTGTGAATGCTGGATTTGGCCAGGTCATATTTAATAAAAATATTTTCAAGTAAGGTATTGCTTTTAACTATAAATTGTTTTTGTTTAAATATTCCTTTTTTGGCACTCTTTGTACAGGATAGGTTGATGACTGCCCCAGCTAAGACTTCCAGTGGTGGGTCCACCGGAAGTTGGTTGTTCAAAAACAAGGAGCATGGCAAAGCCAGTGCAGCCGCAAGCTTGGTATGAACTTTGTGTCTTCTTCTAGGCATGATCAAAACCTTCATTGATATCCAGTATGTCATTACTAGTATATTTATTGAATCTGCATACTCTTTGTTCATTTTTTGGGATGATCCATTTGTGGGATGTGGACTCGGGTCTTTCACAAATTGACAAGTTCCTACACAGCAATGATAATCATGTGGTGGCTGGAGCTCTCTTGGGTGTTAGAATAGTTTACTGTGGCATCAAGAATGATTGTGATCCTGTACTCTCTCTCTCTCTCTCTCTCTCTATCTATTTGAGAATGATTTAATATCGTTGCTTCTCAAATTGTCCCGGCATTGGCACTGCTTATTGGTTTTCTTGATAGAGAGGATACCACCATCAGAATTGTTGGGGCAATCCTAGGTCTTGGCATTACATATGCTGGTACTCACAAGGATGAGGTTAGTACTGAAGATATTTCTTATATTGAATTACACGGCAGTGACTACTATCCACCTTACATTTTAAGTTTTATATACAGCTTAAAGTTTGCCTGCCAAATATTTTGGGGGACCCAAAAACAACCCTCGAAGTGCTAGTTTTTGCAGCTGTGGGATTCTACCTCCAATAAGATGCTTAGTATGATTAATTTTATTACACTTAAACCATTATTTTATGTCAATAATACCAAAACAATTTCTAGCATCTTTTGCTCCTTTCAATGTGCTTCATACTAATTATTCGAACACATTCTCATCTGCAGGTCAGGACTTCAAGAAGGATCCATCAGTCCCGGGTCGGGTGCCTTGCTGGGAAAATAAACATTCTCACAACTGGTGGCATGGATGGTGCAATTTTGAACAATGACGTCAGCACTCGGGTTACACCGTCTGCTCTTTCCGTGCCCATTGCAATTGGTATAAATGATAATCTTCTCCACATATGGCACCTCACTACATCCAACCCTAGTGACCAGTTTAGCAATCATACTGCTGAGTTGAAGGTGTTTGCTTGGTGTCCCTTCCAGAGCAACCTACTAGCACGAGGAAGAGGTAGTAAGTGAACTATTCTTCTAATTAATCTTGTGTTACGATAATCTATTTTCTGTTTGATTTGCTGCTGGTTTGGGTCGTGATCTGGTTCCTGGGGTACACCTAAGCTGTTTGTATTTTCAATTCTGTAGGTGCAGTAAGTTGGCACATGCACTAGCTATCCTGGGTGACATGCTGATTTTCCTTGACTTGTGCTCCAGTAGACAACTAAGCAGGAACTGGATGTAATTGAAACTCAATTAGGTAACCTTGCCCCATTTTTTAAACCTTATTTTGGTCAAAACTGACCTTAACCTATTTCATTTAACTATTTTGGTCACATTTTTGAAACCTTAAACTACATTTAAATATGTTTCTACTTTGTTTCAATTGATTTTATTGGTAAGTACATTTAATCTCCAATTTTAATAATAAAGCGTTTAACCATATTATCATGAATTCTACTTTATTTCAGCAACTTGAACCTATGCATCCAAGGGGCATCATCAACATGGCAATTCATTTTACAGAGCTGATGATATACATTGCAACAGTATGGCAAGGGCATTGTATGCTAACTATTGGTGCTGCAATTTTCGAAGGTTCTCTTCTCCCTCATTTTATTCTCCTTTTCCCTTGTGTATCTTTTTCTTGATATTCTAATATCACCACTAATTGTGACTTCATCTCTTGCTTGATATAGTAATTTAGGAAGTGATTCTATGCTGGAAATTTTGACCAAACTCGGACCGGTACACATTTTAATTTTTTTTTTTACAATTTTATGATGTATTGGAACAGTTGTGCAGTCTTTTTTGTTGGTACCTGAGGGGTACCATCTGTAACCATCGATTTGGTAGCCAATGTTTTCCTTGGTGTTTTCCTTGAAAACCAGGAACTAAAGTGTTTTGAGAAATTAGAGGGGCTTCTTGATTGAAAGTCACACACACTTGAACTTATCATTCTGTGTGTATAATTTAAACTAAATGAATTTAAGAGACACATCAAAGTCATGGCCGAATCTAGTCTTAGATGTGTTGCTTTTGCGTATTGACCACTCAATGCGGAAGCGGTACCAAAGGAGGAAAATAGGGACAATTGGGTATTGTCAGAGGAAGAACTCATTCTCCATGGAATAGTGGGTGGGAATCAAGGTATTCTTGCAACTTCTAATGCTCCTTTCATTGTAATTTTATATATATCCTTGACCTTTGATTAATTTCCATTTTCCTTTTTTATTTTTTTTTAAAGGATCCGTGCCGTCCAGGGGTCAAGGATGCTGTGGAACTTTGTAGCAGTGCTGGTGTCAAGCTATTATTTAATGCCTAAATTCACTCTAATGATAAATATGAAAGGGATGAGTATTTAAATTCTTTTTTTTTTCTCTGAAGCATTTAGGTACGTATGGTGACACGAGATATACAAATAGCGAAGGCACATCCCTCAGGTATATCATCTTGTTCCTTGTTCGTTAGTTGGGTTTAGTTTCTTGGATGTTTTTTTATTTTTCTTTTTTTTGCTAGGGCTATGATTAGACTGATATCCTTTTAGGGCCCTTTGTTACATAAAAGCTGGGTCTGTAATTTTGTTACCTACTGGGTGTCTGATTCAACAAATAATAGTACAATGTTTAGCTCGGTTAGGAGTTGTTGAGATTGCGTGTTGTACCCCACAATTCAGGTCTGTGTATGTTGTGAATTTTTTTTATATACCTTGTCCGTTCTTGTTCTGGTATATAGAAAACAGACTATTTTTTGTCAATTTGTTTCTTTTATTACTTAGTTCTGGAATTATCACATGCTTATTATAAAAATTTTTGAGATTTATTTGTTGCTGTGCCCCACAATTTATGTCCGTGTATGGTGTACATGAATTTTTTTTTTGTTTAATATACCTTGTTATAATTGTTTCTGGTATAAGGCAGAAACAGTTTTTTGTCAATTTGTTTTTTTTTAATTACTTATTTTTGGAATTGTGACATGCTTATTCTTTCTCAATTGTTGGTCAGCTGAGAGAACATTGGATGCACCCGATATAGTAGATAACTACTACCTTAATTTGCTCGACTAGAGAAGTGTTAACGTGCTTTTAATTGCACTTAACAACCTGGGGAATGCTGTAAATGTGTCTACCTCTGAATTGGTGACAATTGATGACGACACTGGCCTTGTTACTAGTGTCAGCTGGGCTCCAAATGGGCAACACATTGCTATTGGTCTCAACTAATCTGATGTACAGCTGTGGGATTCTACCTCTAATAAGATGGTTAGTATGATTAATTTCATTACACTTAAATCATTATTTTATGTCAATAATACGAAAACAACATCTTTTGCTCCTTTCAATGTGCTTCATACTAATTATTCGAACACATTCTCATCTGCAGGTCAGGACTTCAAGAGGGATCCATCAGTCCCGGGTCGGGTGCCTTGCTGGGAAAATAAACATTCTCACAACTGGTGGCATGGATGGTGCAATTTTGAACAATGACGCCAGCACTCGGGTTATAGTTTTCCCCAAATTGTTCCCATCCCAGTGTAATTAATTCGGTAGGAAAAAAACACATCAGAGTACATTATTTATATCCATCCCATCTTGATTGATTTCTCTCTCTCATCTCTTTATTGGTCATGAAATGAAATGGACCAAGTGCATTATCTTATATCATATAATACTAACAAATACGCTTCAACAGCAACTTAGCTACCAAGATCATATATAAAGGTATCTAGCATCTTAATTCTTTTTACCCTTTGTGGGACTAGTTATTTGTAGTCTGATCCGGAACTACTACTCTACAAATTTGTTTGAAAAACTTGCGCATATATATTAATTTCTTTTATTGAAAGGGACTGACTAACTAACTTTAGTTCTGAAGTCAATGCACGGTTTTTTATTATTACATCAATTTTATAAATATTGTTTAATTTTTTATTTATTTAAATTACATCGAATTTAGTTCCTTTTATATATTAGTACATCAAAATTATAAACATCACTTTAAGTATTTTCTTATTATAAAATATTACTTTTTACAAATTACATAGAAATTTAAATACTTGAGATTCCACATTTTTTTTATTTCGGAACTCAATTTGATATCTCATGTCAGATTATATATATATATTTTCTTATTTTAAATAGGTGAGAAATTTAAATAAAAATACATAATTTGAAATAAATCAAGATTTCCTACAACTAATTAATTTCACGATACAACCAAACACTCCTTTCAATATATTTCATAATCAATCCTATGCATATCCATGCTCATGGCTTCCCACCTTTTCAAAGTGGATTACCATCACCATTAAATCTCATCCCGTGTAATCATGTAACAAACGAATACGATCTTGTCACCGTTCAAACTTATACACCATAATTTTTTAACTTGTTTGAGTTGATAGGATCTTGCCACCGTTCAAACTTATGGTTGTAGCATGCGTGCCGTTCAAACTTGCACGTCTTATTTATTCTACTTTTGTTTATTTCGTGTACATAACCGGTAGACTTCAACCAAAGCTGACTTGACCGTTACTTGTTTAAGCTGATAGGTCTATGTTATAGTTTTTTTTAGGTGGTCAGATCTCACAACCTTCCCCATTGGTTAGTACCGATAATTGAGGTGTACTTTTGTTTATATAGATGAAGCTTTTCTTGAAGTGAGCTGCTTTCTTGGAACGGCACGCATAATACAACTATGCCTTTCTTGCGGTTTCGCTTGTAAGATAAGTTTCCTTCACTATATATCCCATTTTTTTGTGGCACGTCTTATTTCTTCTCATTTTAGTTGTTTCGTGTACATAACCGGTAGAAGTCAGCCAACGCTGACTTGACCGTTACTTGTTTGAGCTGATAGGTGTATGTTATAGTTTTTTTTAGGTTGTCAGATCTCAGAACCTTCACCATTGGTTAGTAACGATAATTAAGTTGTAATTTTGTTTATGTAGATGAAGCTTCTCTTGAAGTGGGCTGCTTTCTTGGAACGGCACGCATGCTACAACCATGGCTTCCTTGCGGTTTTGCTTATAAGATAAGTTTCCTTACCAATCTATCCTTTCTGTTTTTGTTGCACGTCTTATTTCTTCTCCTTTTGGTTGTTTCATGTACATAACCGGTAGAAGTCAGCCAAAGCTAACTTAACCGTTACTTTTTTAGCTGATAGGACTATGTTATAGTTTTTTTTAGGTTGTCAAATCTCACAACCTTCGCCATTAGTTAGTACCGATAATTGAGGTGTACTTTTGTTTATATAGATTGAGCTTCTCTTGAAGTGAGCTGCTTTCTTGGAACGGTACGCATTCTACAACCATAGCTTCCATGCGGTGTCACTTGTAAGATAAGTTTCCTTCACCATATATCCCTTTTTTTGGTGCACGTCTTATTTCTTCTCCTTTTGTTTGTTTCGTGTACATAACCGGTAGAAGTCAGCCAAAGCTGACTTGACCGTTATTTTTTTAGATGATAGGTCTATGTTATAGTTTTTTTTAGGTTGTCAGATCTCACAACTTTCGCCATTGGTTAGTACCGACAATTGAGTTGTACTTTTGTTTATGTAGATGGAGTTTCTCTTGAAGTGGGCTGCTTTCTTGGAACAACACGCATGCTACAACCAAGGCTTCCCTGCGGTTTCGCTTGTAAGATAAGTTTCCTTCACTATATATACCTAGTTTTTTTGTTTCACGTCTTATTTCTTCTCCTTTTGGTTGTTTCGTGTACATAACCGGTAGAAGTCAGTCAAAGCTTACTTAACCGTTACTTTTTTAGCTGATAGGTTTATGTTATAGTTTTTTTTAGGTTGTCAGATCTCACAACCTTCGCCATTGGTTAGTACCGATAATTGAGGTGTACTTTTGTTTATGTAGATAAAGCTTCTCTTGAAGTTGGCTGCTTTCTTGGAACGGCACGCATTCTACAACCATGGCTTCCTTGCGGTGTCGCTTGTAAGATAAGTTTCCTTCACCATATATACCTTTTTTTTGTTGCACGTCTTATTTCTTCTCCTTTTGGTTGTTTCGTGTACATAACCGGTAGAAGTCAGCCAAAGCTGACTTGACCGTTACTTTTTTAGCTGATAGGACTATGTTATAGTTTTTTTTAGGTTGTCAAATCTCACAACCTTCGCCATTGGTTAGTTCCGACAATTGAGGTGTACTTTTGTTTATGTAGATAAAGCTTCTCTTGAAGTGGGCCGCTTTCTTGGAACGGCACGCATTCTACAACCATGGCTTCCATGCGGTGTCGCTTGTAAGATAAGTTTCCTTCACCATATATCCCCTTTTTTGGTTGCACGTCTTATTTCTTCTCCTTTTGGTTGTTTCGTGTACATAACCGGTAGAAGTCAGCCAAAGCTGACTTGACCGATACTTTTTTAGCTGATAGGACTATGTTATAGTTTTTTTTAGGTTGTAAAATCTCACGACCTTCGCCATTTGTTAGTTCCGATAATTGAGGTGTACTTTTGTTTATGTAGATGGAGGTTCTCTTGAAGTGGGCTGCTTTCTTGGAACGGCACGCATTCTAAAACCATGGCTTCCATGCGGTGTCGCTTGTAATATAAGTTTCCTTCACCATATATCCCTTTTTTTTGTTGCACGTCTTATTTTTTCTCCTTTTGGTTGTTTCGTGTACATAACCGGTAGAAGTCAGCCAAAGCTGACTTGACCGTTACTTTTTTAGCTGATTGGTCTATGTTATAGTTTTTTTTAGGTTGTCAAATCTCACAACCTTCGCCATTGGTTAGTTCCGACAATTGAGGTGTACTTTTGTTTATGTAGATAAAGCTTCTCTTGAAGTGGGCCGCTTTCTTGGAACGGCACGCATTCTACAACCATGGCTTCCATGCGGTGTCGCTTGTAAGATAAGTTTCCTTCACCATATATCTTTTTTTTTTGTTGCACGTCACCATATATCCCTTTTTTTGTTGCACGTCTTATTTCTTGTCCTTTTGGTTGTTTCGTCTACATAACCGGTAGAAGTCAGCCAAAGCTGACTTGACCGTTACTTTTTTAACTGATTGGTCTATGTTATAGTTTTTTTTAGGTTGTCAAATCTCACAACCTTCGCCATTGGTTAGTTCCGATAATTGAGGTGTACTTTTGTTTATGTATATGGAGCTTCTCTTGAAGTGGGTTGCTTTCTTGGAACGGCACGCATTCTACAACCATGGCTTCCATGCGGTGTCGCTTGTAAGATAAGTTTCCTTCACCATATATCTTTTTTTTTGTTGCACGTCACCATATATATCCCTTTTTTTTGTTGCACGTCTTATTTCTTCTCCTTTTGGTTTTTTCGTGTACATAACCGGTAGAAGTCAGCCAAAGCTGACTTGACCGTAACTTTTTTAGCTGATAGGACTATTTTATAGTTTTTTTAGGTTGTCAAATCTTACAACCTTCGCCATTGGTTAGTTCCGATAATTGAGGTGTACTTTTGTTTATGTAGATGAAGCTTCTCTTGAAGTGGGTTGCTTTCTTGGAACGGCACGCATTCTACAACCATGGCTTCCATGCGATGTCACTTGTAAGATAAGTTTCCTTCACCATATACCTTTTTTTTTTGTTGCACGTCACCATATATCCCTTTTTTTGGTTGCACGTCTTATTTCTTCTCCTTTTGGTTTTTTCGTGTACATAACCGGTAGAAGTCAGCCAAAGCTGACTTGACCGTAACTTTTTTAGCTGATAGGACTATTTTATAGTTTTTTTAGGTTGTCAAATCTCACAACCTTCGCCATTGGTTAGTTCCGATAATTGAGGTGTACTTTTGTTTATGTAGATAGAGCATCTCTTGAAGTGGGCTGCTTTCTTGGAACGGCACGCATTCTAAAACCATGGCTTTCATGCGGTGTCGCTTGTAAGATAAGTTTCCTTCACCATATATCCCTTTTTTTGTTGCACGTCTTATTTCTTCTCCTTTTGGTTGTTTCGTGTACATAACCGGTAGAAGTCAGCCAAAGCTGACTTGACCGTTACTTTTTTAGCTGATTGGTCTATGTTATAGTTTTTTTTAGTTGTCAAATCTCACAACCTTCGCCATTGATTAGTTCCGATAATTGAGGTGTACTTTTGTTTACGTAGATGGAGCTTCTCTTGAAGTGGGCTGTTTTCTTGGAACGGCACGCATTCTACAACCATGGCTTCCATGCGGTGTCGCTTGTAAGATAAGTTTCCTTCACCATATATCCCTTTTTTTGTTGCACGTCTTATTTCTTCTCCTTTTGATTGTTTCGTGTACATAACCGGTAGAAGTCAGCCAAAGTTGACTTGACCGTTACTTTTTTAGCTGATTGGTCTATGTTATAGTTTTTTTTAGGTTGTCAAATCTCACAACCTTCGCCATTGGTTAGTTCCGATAATTGAGGTGTACTTTTGTTTATGTAGATGGAGCTTCTCTTGAAGTGGGCTGCTTTCTTGGAACGGCACGCATTCTACAACCATGGCTTCCATGCGGTGTCGCTTGTAAGATAAGTTTCCTTCACCATATATCTCTTTTTTTTGTTGCACGTCACCATATATCCCTTTTTTTTGTTGCACGTCTTATTTGTTCTCCTTTTGGTTTTTTCGTGTACATAACCGGTAGAAGTCAGCCAAAGCTGACTTGACCGTAACTTTTTTAGCTGATAGGACTATTTTATAGTTTTTTTAGGTTGTCAAATCTCACAACCTTCGCCATTGGTTAGTTCCGATAATTGAGGTGTACTTTTGTTTATGTAGATGGAGCTTCTCTTGAATTGGCCGCTTTCTTGGAACGGCACGCATTCTACAACCATGGCTTCCATGCGGTGTCGCTTGTAAGATAAGTTTCCTTCACCATATATCCCTTTTTTTGTTGCACGTCTTATTTCTTGTCCTTTTGGTTGTTTCTTCTACATAACCGGTAGAAGTCAGCCAAAGCTGACTTGACCGTTACTTTTTTAACTGATTGGTCTATGTTATAGTTTTTTTTAGGTTGTCAAATCTCACAACCTTCGCCATTGGTTAGTTTCGATAATTGATGTGTACTTTTGTTTATGTAGATGGAGCTTCTCTTGAAGTGGGTTGCTTTCTTGGAACGGCACGCATTCTACAACCATGGCTTCCATGCGGTGTCGCTTGTAAGATAAGTTTCCTTCACCATATATCTCTTTTTTTTGTTGCACGTCACCATATATCCCTTTTTTTTGTTGCACGTCTTATTTCTTCTCCTTTTGGTTTTTTCGTGTACATAACCGGTAGAAGTCAGCCAAAGCTGACTTGACCGTAACTTTTTTAGCTGATAGGACTATTTTATAGTTTTTTTAGGTTGTCAAATCTCACAACCTTCGCCATTGGTTAGTTCCGATAATTGAGGTGTACTTTTGTTTATGTAGATGAAGCTTCTCTTGAATTGGCCGCTTTCTTGGAACGGCACGCATTCTACAACCATGGCTTCCATGCGGTGTCGCTTGTAAGATAAGTTTCTTTCACCATATATCTTTTTTTTTTGTTGCACGTCACCATATATCCCTTTTTTTTGTTGCACGTCTTATTTCTTCTCCTTTTGGTTTTTTCGTGTACATAACCGGTAGAAGTCAGCCAAAGCTGACTTGACCGTAACTTTTTTAGCTGATAGGACTATTTTATAGTTTTTTTAGGTTGTCAAATCTCACAACCTTCGCCATTGGTTAGTTCCGATAATTGAGGTGTACTTTTGTTTACGTAGATAGAGCATCTCTTGAAGTGGGCTGCTTTCTTGGAACGGCACGCATTCTAAAACCATGGCTTTCATGCGGTGTCGCTTGTAAGATAAGTTTCCTTCACCATATATCCCTTTTTTTGTTGCACGTCTTATTTCTTCTCCTTTTGGTTGTTTCGTGTACATAACCGGTAGAAGTCAGCCAAAGCTGACTTGACCGTTACTTTTTTAGCTGATTGGTCTATGTTATAGTTTTTTTTAGGTTGTCAAATCTCACAACCTTCGCCATTGATTAGTTCCGATAATTGAGGTGTACTTTTGTTTATGTAGATGGAGCTTCTCTTGAAGTGGGCTGTTTTCTTGGAACGGCGCGCATTCTACAACCATGGCTTCCATGCGGTGTCGCTTGTAAGATAAGTTTCCTTCACCATATATCCCTTTTTTTGTTGCACGTCTTATTTCTTCTCCTTTTGATTGTTTCGTGTACATAACCGGTAGAAGTCAGTCAAAGTTGACTTGACCGTTACTTTTTTAGCTGATTGGTCTATGTTATAGTTTTTTTTAGGTTGTCAAATCTCACAACCTTCGCCATTGGTTAGTTCCGATAATTGAGGTGTACTTTTGTTTATGTAGATGGAGCTTCTCTTGAAGTGGGCTGCTTTTTTGGAACGGCACGCATTCTACAACCATGGCTTCCATGCGGTGTCGCTTGTAAGATAAGTTTTCCTTCACCATATATCCCTTTTTTTTGTTGCACGTCACCATATATCCCTTTTTTTTGTTGCTCGTCATATTTCTTCTCCTTTTGATTTTTTCGTGTACATAACCGGCAGAAGTCAGCCAAAGCTGACTTGACCGTAACTTTTTTAGCTGATAGGACTATTTTATAGTTTTTTTAGGTTGTCAAATCTCACAACCTTCGCCATTGGTTAGTTCCGATAATTGAGGTGTACTTTTGGTTATGTAGATGGAGCTTCTCTTGAAGTGGGCCGCTTTCTTGGAACGGCACGCATTCTAAAAGCATGGCTTCCCTGCGGTGTCGCTTGTAAGATAAGTTTCCTTCACCATATATCCCTTTTTTTGTTGCACGTCTTATTTCTTCTCCTTTTGGTTGTGTCGTGTACATAACCGGTAGAAGTCAGCCAAAGCTGACTTGACCGTTACTTTTTTAGCTTATTGGTGTATGTTATAGTTTTTTTTAGGTTGTCAAATCTCACAACCTTCTCCATTGGTTAGTTCCGATAATTGAGGTGCACTTTTGTTTATGTAGATGGAGCTTCTTTTGAAGTGGGCTGCTTTCTTGGAACGGCAGACATTCTACGACCATGGCTTCCATGCGGTGTCGCTTGTAAGATAAGTTTCCTTCACCATATATCCCTTTTTTTTGTTGCACGTCTTATTTCTTCTCATTTTGGTTTCTTATTTCTTATTTCCATGCGGTGTCGCTTGAAGTTGTTTGCTTTCTTGGAACGACACGCATGCAACAACCATGGTTTCCTTGCGGTTTTGCTTATAAGATAAGTTTCCTTCACAATATATCATGTCTTTTTTTGTTGCACGGCTTATTTTTCCCCTTGTGTCTGTTTCGTGTACCTGACCGGTGGAAGTCAGGCAAAGCTGACTTGCCGGTTACTTGTTTGAGCTGACATTGATGATCAGAATGTCCACGACGACAAGTATGGTCTCGGTGCATTCTTTGAAATTTTAAATTTATTTTTAGTTTTGTCAAATAATACTAATTATCTTACTTTTAATATTCCATGCAAGACAAGATGCATGTTTTTCTCTAGTGGGTCTAGCGGTTATCAGTCGCATTCTACACAGTCATATTCTTCTATGCCGCCAGCTCCGCATCTCACAGAAGAAGATATCAACATGATATCTTCTCGGGTACTTGATTAGATGGAGGCTCGGTTGGAGGCTCGGGTGAAGGCCCGGGTGGAGGCTCGGTTGGAATCTCGGTTGGAGTGTCGGTTGAGAGCTTCTCGGGTACGAAATTTGATATTCAAGTATGTTTTAATTGTGAACTATAAATTCTAATTATCTAAACTACTTTCTTACAACCTCACAGGACGGAGGTTCGAGCTTACACCAGGCCTCGCCGCCTGCTCCTCAGGATGACGAAGGTGATGACGAGGGGCAGTTCTCAGATGTCGGCGGAGATGGTACTGCTTAGGTGGCTAGGTATTTATATATGGTTCGGATGTTTGTTTTGACATTCCTGGTTTAGTTGTTACTTGACATTTAGATTATCTATTACTTGATGTTATTCTACATTTATGTTTATGTTTGATGATATGGTATACAGTTTTCTGATATTTATGTTTATATCTGTTTTGTATGTATCGATATCTTGTATTATGTGTATGTATTGATGTTATGTTGTATTATGTGTATGCATGTATCGATGTCTTGTATGTGTATTATGTTGTATGTTGGTACGTGTCGTACCAATTATTATATGGTGCAAATTTACATAATAAAAAAAATTATGAAAACCTGACAGAAAACTTTCTGCGACCGGTTTTAAGTATCAGCGATCGTTTTTTTGGTCTCAGGAAAAAACTATTAGAGACCGTTATTTTACTATTAGCGACCGTTATTTTGGTCGCTGATAATTTTTTTCTGACGTTAGCAAAAAATTAGCGACCAAAAAAATTGGTCGCATAAACATTATCAGCGACCGGTGACGTCATCAGACGAGTATTTGCGACAATGCTTACAGTGACCGGAATTGATCGTCAGCGACCGTTGTAACTATCTGTGACCGACACTTGGACTTTCTGCGACCAAAAAATCGGTCACAGATAGTAGGATCTGTTGTAGTGTAGGTCATACTCGATAGTCTTTTAATTTGTGGAAAAATTAATTACACCCAGTTTGCCACCTTTAATTTGTTGATATTATATATTGTTAGGTTGTAATTAAAATGACCACCAATGGCATATATATATATATAGTATATATATATATATATAGTGAATGTGGGTACAATTAATTAATTAATTATATTTCCATTTAATAATTAAATTTCCGTTTAAATAAATTAATGCATGCATCTAATGACCGCTTAGTGAATTTGAACATATCTTATCTTAGTGCATGTAGAACGATTGGAGTATACGTATGTAGTACGTAGTACTCGCTTTTTAGGTTTATCGTTTTTACTTTTTACTTTGCTTCGTTGCACAAATTAAATCAGTAAGCAACGTTTTTACTATTGGAGGAAATTAATTAAACGACGTTGGTAAAAATAAATCCCATTGTAGAATATTTTTTATTTTAACTTTGTTCCAAGTAATGCACGAACCTTCTTTGATGTAAATATGTTTTGTACTTATTTTGTCGAATTCGCATCCTCTTAGTTAGATATCTCAAAAGTTTAAATAAGTTGTACGTGCACCAATCTCAACTGTTCAAATAAGTTGTGCACAATAATACTCCTAAATTTGCGCTATCCCCGAGTAGGCACCGTACACTATATGTTATCTAGTAAGCTTTGGTTCATTAAATAATACATTTGTTCTTAAAATTGAATAACATGGCATATATATATTCATTTTTTTTTTTACTTTTTATAGACGGCTGATGTGAATCAAGGCACGGTGTTATGATATCTAATGAAATTTTTTAAGCCCATCGATTTCAAATTTCAAAATTTTTCAAATATCAAACCTTTTCAAATTTCATTTTTTTAAATTTCAAATTTGTTTCCAAATTTCATTTTTTTTTCCAAATTTCAATTTTTTGTTTCAATTTTCAAATTTTTTCAAATATTTGAAATTTAAAAAACTTGAAATTTGAAAAAAGTTTGATGTTTGATATTTGAAATTTGAAATCGGTGAAAAAAATGTCTATTGTGTTCTATGTTTGATATGAATGTTATTTACATGATATAGTTTAGTTTATTACCTTATTTATTAATTTATTTAACTTTTCACATATCCATAGTTCTATTGTATTCTATTAGTTATATTTTCGTTGTTATTGTCTTTATTTTATTTAACTTGTATACTTATGCTACTTTAGATGATATTATTGTTAACTTATTTATTTAATATTTGTATAATATGAAGACCTCACTTTTGGATAGTAACATAAATGATGTTTATGTATTGCAACAGAATTAAATATTCGACACAATTTTTTGTTAATAATTAAATAAAAATATGAGCCGACTCGCGAGCCGAGTCGAGTCGAGCCAAGCCGAGTTGAGCCTTTTCCTTTCAAATTAAAGCGAGCCGAATGATATTGATTTTCTTATTGAGCCGAGCCGAGTTTGAGCCGAACCTTAATCATTAGCAACCCTAGAGAGAGAGAGAGAGGTGATTCTACGTTGGTCGAGAGAGAGAGAGAGGTGATTCTACGTTGGTCAATGGTCAAGCTTCAATATATTACAGAGGAAACAAGCCGAGGAGAAAAAAAGAAAATTCTCCAAGAGAGGAATGTAATTATAAATTATTACTTTTCTTGGATGCAAAGTCTATGTCAGTCAATAATAAAAGTGGATATTCAAATTTCCTTTTCCAAAATCAACGTGACATCACATCACCTGGTAGGCTAAGGCTAGTAGTACATACCATATGGTCCCGACATTTTTAAAAATACAAATATTTTAATAATAATAACTAGGTTTGAGCTAATTAAATAAAAATACCAAAACCGTTGAAAATTTTCACGGCTTGGAATTTTAATTCCAAACTGTGGATATTTTTCACGGTATGGGTTTTTTTTTTCAAAATTTTTTTTTTATTTTTTTTATTTTTTGTATTGAAATATTAGAAATTTTAAATATATTTCTTTGAAAATAGATGGAATACAATATAATTTGATTTATTAGAAAGACTGTAACAAATAACCCGATCAACATTTTTCAGGCCGGATTTTTTGCGGCTGTAAGAAAAATTAATATATTTCTTTATGTGTTATAGAAAATATTGTGATTCTTCTAGTACATTTAATTTCTAAAAAGTTGTATCTATTTTGAGAATTCTTTTTGAATAACAATCATTAAATAACTTAAAGTTTTTATTTTTTTTCAAAAATAAATACAACTTTTTAGAAACTAAATGTACTAGAAGGATCACAATATTTTCTATATTACCTAGAAGTGACTTTTGAACCGGAATCAATAACTCAGAATCCAAGCATTTTTATTTTTTTTTCAATAACACATAAAGAAATATATTAATTTTTCTTACAACTGCGAAAAATCTGGCTTGAAAAATATTGATCGGGTTATTTGTTATAGTCTTTCTAATAAATTGAATTATATTGTATTCCATCTATTTTCAAAGAAATATGTTTAACATTTCTAATATTTCAATACAACAGTATTCCATCTATTTTCAAAGAAATATGTTTAACATTTCTAATATTTCAATACAAAAACTAAATTTTTTTTAAAAATTTATGTTTTGCAAAAAAAAAAAAAACCCAAACCGTGGAAATTTTCCACGGTTTGGATATTTTTATTAAATTGGCTCAAATTTGGTTATTATTATTAAAAGATTTAACTAATTGGGTATTTTTAAAAATGTCGGCATATGGTCCATTCCATACTCCATAAGTCCATATCCATATCGCTTGGAATTATTATTTTTTTCCCTTTTCCCTTTCTCGTAATGGATTCTTTGTGATTATAGCCTACCAGAAAGAAAGGCAACTGTGCACATGTATCTAATCAAAAAGTTCGCATGTAGAAGAAATAAGTCTATCATTCTAATTCGGAATTTAGATATAATAAGAATGTAATTCAGAAATAAATTGTTAATTCTGTAGTATGATCGTATATTAAAATATTAATTATATTATTAAACAAACAAAATGTTTGTAATTTCATGGATAGTAATATAATAGTTTAGAATTTGCGATGCACAGATTGTATTTTGATTTTTACTACTAATTTTTATTTTCCTGTGTGAGTTAGCACGGTACTGAGGTCTATGAAGCGAGTGACGGATTATAAAATAAAAAAATGTATTGTTTGTACAACTTGTCTGAAATAATTCAAAAAATATTATTCAAGATAATAATACAAATTAAATGTAGATATTATTCAAAAATAATATTTCAGTGAATATTTTTGTTGATGCCGTTTAATGATCTATGTTGTTAAATTATTTTAAAAAATATTTTTGAAAGTTGTTGATTACATTAAAACACAAAATATAATATGCATAAATAGAGGCAACAATTCTTCTAATATTTTTTCTTTTCAACTAAACAATTCTTCTAATATTTTTTTTCAACTAAACAATTCTTCTAATATTTTTTTTTCAACTAAACAATTCTTCTAATATTTTTTTTCAACTAAACAATTCTTCTAATATTTTTTCCAACTAAAATTAGGTGAAGATGGTTAAACGGAGCAAATTATCCATATCTCCTTAATAATTTTCTACCCGAACCCATTTTGGTAGAACTACTTTTCTATCCAAAGTCAATTGCAAACCCAAATTGACAGCCCAAGTTTCTCTCTTGCACATTCGCTATATACGTGTTACTTCCGTACTAACTTATATATAAAGCGTATAGCGATATTTAACACAATAGTTGTGGGACAAACAATTGTGTGGAATCAGACGCTGACGCTAGGAGCAGTCAATTTTGTTTATTAAATTTAATTAACTATTTTTGAATTATCTTTTTGACTTTTTCACATATCAAGGAATCCTTCGATCTTAAATCAGATATTATTAATTGTGTATTGCTTTCTACTCTCTACATATGTTACACAGTAAATAAATCTACATGTCTAACTGGATGATGAATATATATATAACATTGCCATAAAAATAAATCTACATTGCCATAAAAACATGTGAATTAGAGCATTTAATTAATTAATTTTGTTCATTTGTTTTGTGTCCTTCCACTCATGTCAGTTAACCCTTTTAAAATCTTTGTTTTTTTTATTATTTCAAATACTTATAGTGTGTGCTTATCACTTTAGTTTTGAGGAATGAATCCTTATTCTATGTTTTAGGAATATATTTTTTCTTTGAATTTGTTTTTATGCATAGCTTGTGATCACTAATTTAAATATGAATATTCAACCAATTTTCTAAGGAATTTGCTATAATTAACTCTGAGAAATTAAATGAAATTCACCTTTTTCAAAAACCTTGAAACATATATATGGTCCTTACCTCCTAAATTTAAAAAAAATATATTTTATGAGACTCACTTTTTTCTATTGGATTTAGATTCCTATTCAGAATTTCAGATCCTTCCATATCTCTTTCGATTCAATCATTCAATACCAAAAAAAATGGTAAGGTCGAGATTCGAATTTGAATGCGAGCCACAATTATCGTTGGTAATGAACTGATTAGACATTTAGACTAAACAATTCCCTCAAATTTCGTGTTGGAAAATCAAGATTTTTACCGTAAATAGTTAATTGTTTTTATAGGATTAGATTTTGAAATCACAAAATACAAAATTCCACAGTTTATTTGAAGTTCCATAGTTTCCATTCATCACCTTTTTGCATGCTTAGTCAGCAGACTATGCTAGTGCCTAGCTAGCAGTAGACTAGTAATTTTTTTTGTTTTTTAGCACGCTTATGTACTTCTTGAAATTTTAAAAATATATATGACAAATGGGATGTGTCGAAATTGCAACTGAATCTTTTCTTCTTCTCAGTTTAATATCTAATTAACAAAAAAATACTCTAATAATTCAACTTATTATATAAAACTCAAACGCTTCTGGACAACTTGCTAAAAATATATATATGATTCAAATAAGACAAAATATTATGAATTTGTTTTATCTCTCATCAGTCAATTTTTTTATTTAATTTAATTAACTATTTTCGAACTATACTTTTTCACATATCAAGGAATATCTTAAAGTTAGATATTATTAATTGTGTGTTGCTTTCTATCTTAAAGTTAGATATTTTTAATTAATGCTTCTGTCAGAATGAGACATGTAATCTAAATTGGCCGCTTTCCATTTTATTTTTTATGAATGTTAAATTTATATTTTTGAACTTCAAGTTTGTTATTCACTTATTTGATGTTTATGGTAAGTAATACATTAATTAAAAAACATGTCGTTTCATTTTTATTGGTTCTTAATCAATTTTTTTCGGTTGTTATCGAACTTCTATTGGAACAAAAGACAGTGATATCTGAAATCTGTAATATTTAATCTCTGAAACGAAAGATTGGAGGTCGTACGGTGCAATTAATAGGATCACCGGAATAGATGTTGTTCGAATATCACGAATTCCCTTTTTTAGAAATCTTTCTTTTGCGTTAGCCATGTGGCTCATTGTGCAATATATCTTTTTATTAAAAGCAGGCTTGAATCTTGATAACTTCTTAAATTCACCTCCTCCACATTTTTCATTAACCTTTTCAATTCACACCTACATATTGTGCCATACACCCTCCATTATTTTTTTAGCATTCAAACAACTATTAGAGGATCTGAGCCACTTATCAAAATCATATTTCAATCTCTGCCATTAATTATTAATTTCAATTTTATGCATCTATGTAGGAATCTCAAAATTTAGCAAATTGAATGAATCATGCAAATTGACAAATTTAGGCTAAGAGAAAGAAGGAAGAGTATGGGAAGGTGAAAAAGGCCGAGAAGAGCATTTAAATTATTAAACAAAATTTGTCAATGAAAGTGATCGGGATCTCGATGAGCCCCAAAATGAACAGTTGCTACAATTAATCTGCCAAGGCAATTAGACGTGATCTATCTTTTACCTACCTCAATTTTACATAATTGAGACAATTTAACGTATATGTATAAAAATGAGAATAATTAATGACAGTACT
The DNA here is from genome assembly GCF_964058835.1 of Carex rostrata. Lineage (NCBI taxonomy): Eukaryota > Viridiplantae > Streptophyta > Magnoliopsida > Poales > Cyperaceae > Carex > Carex rostrata. The sequence continues at coordinate 10,534,801 of NC_135933.1, forward strand.
TGTGAATGGAGTTTTTATACAAATAATAAGATGAAGGACATTTCTGTTATCTCTTACTTTCTAATATGCAAATAATTAAGGTACCTTTTGGTTTATTATGACAAGAATGAGACACTTTTCACGAGGATAAAAAAGTGACTTTTCGTGATGGAGTACCATCATTGTTCAGCTTTTTCCTTTTGCGACGGTACTTTTCGCGAGAGAGTACCGTCATAAATGCGTTTTTTCCCTCGTGAAAAGTATCTACTCTGTTGTAGAAAATAAGGTATGATTTTGTTATCTTTCACTTAATTAATATTTCTCGCATAAGTTACTATCCTTACCTTATCAAACTTTGGTTATTATTAGGGGTGTTCATCGGTTCAGTTCGAACTGAACTAGGCAAACCAAAGTTATAATTCGGTTTTAAAAATATAACAGAACCGAATCGAATTAGCATTGCAACCGAACTGAACCGAACCAAAGTTTTATTTCGGTTTGTTCGGTTCAAACCAAAATATATTAATTTGTTTATTTAAAACAATTGATTTAAAATAAACCGAAGTATATTAAGAAATAAACCGGAGTGTTAAGAAATAAATTAAGATATTAAGAAATAAACTGAAGTATTTAAAGCAATTGATTAAGAAACAAATCGGAGTATTAAGAAATAAACCGAGGCAGTCCGGATCAAATTCATAATATATAAAAGTTCAGTCAATTCGGTTATTCCAAGTTACTTTGCGATTATCATTTATGACGATTTTATGTGGCTGAAACATAATATATATCGTGTGAAAAAAGAATTTAGGATTTACACTACTCATTTTCCATGCAAATTTGTAATGGCTTCTGAAGATTATTTGACACGTATGTCAGGTATGATACTTTATGTTAGTAAGAAAATTAAATCTATTATAGCAAAGTTTAGAGCCAAATTTTTTAATTAATATCTCAAATAAATTAAATAAAAAATTACAAAAGTTTCCAATGTATACAAGATACTACTCATCATCAGTTGGATAGTTTTGAAGATAGTACCCCTCTAACACAATCGAGGAAAAGAGAATAAGAGTTTCAAGGTATCGATGTCTTGTATTAGATATACTTGTTAATCAACATGAATTAGATATACTTGTTAGCGATCTATGCGTTATCACAGGCAATGAAATTAAGTCTCCTTTTACAGAACCGTGTTTTACACATGGATTGAAAAAAAGAGAGTATATTTTGCTTCTCGCTTACTCGATGTTGTTTGAGCTGATAAGTCCATGTTGTATATTTCATTGAGCATGCATTTGTTGTATGCGCTAATGAGAAGTAATTAACCAAGATAATTTAAACAATTCAGGACGATTGGAATTGAACATGTTGTATAATATTAAAAAAAAATGAAAAGAGCCACGAAGGAATGATCAATAAATTTCAAGTCACATAGAAGATGGAACGAAATTCAATCATAGTGAAATTTGAAGTCTTCAATCATGCATTGGTATATATATCGGCATCATGTAAGAAGGCGGGCGTTTGATTTTTTTGTTTCCCCTATGATTCAAGACACTGAGGATATGCAAAACATGACTGACTCAAGCGACCAAAAAGGAAGGTAGGTAGTACTCGATCAGGAAGTGTGTGAGGAAATTGAGAATACCTACAGCTCAAGCCTCAAAACAAATCAATATTGAAACAAGTGTACATAACATAGTCACTATAGCAGAAAAGTCCATCAGAGACCGGTTTTCCAGTCGCTGATAGTCACGTCGTCGGTCGCAAATAGTTATTCCGGTCGCAGAAATCTGATTCTGGTCGCTGATACCCCGGTTGCTGAAAGCATTGTCGCAGATACTCAATCGATGACGTCATCGGTAGCTGATACTTTTTCTGTGACCAATTTTTTTTTGTCGCTGTTGTTTTTTGCTGACGTCACGAAGAGATATCTGCGACCAAAAAACAGTCGCTAAAAGTCAAAACCCGGTCGCTGATACTATTATGTCAGTTTTTTTTGGTTATTTACTTTCTTTTAGTTTTTTGGATTTTTTTTCATTTTATTTTTCTCAAAACATACACAATAGATCGATTCAATTGTAACATCAAATATCATACAAAATTACGGTTTTTATTTGAGATACAACGGTAATAATATCAACACAACAATTCTAATTTTGCCATAGTATCAATTACAATATCCTCAAAATTCTCAAGTCATGAAATATAAAAAAACAACACATATTCCTCAAAATTCTCAATTTCAATTTTCCCAAATTAAGCTAGCCTATTGTTATTTTGCATAATATCAAACACCCCCGTTTAACAAAATAACACATATAACGTAATTAATAAAGTTCTAACCCAGCTATTTATGTCCAACTCAGTCATCACCATCATCCTAAAAAAGGCCAAGAAACCAAAAAATAATACCAAAAGTATTATATGCTCATCACAAGTTCTATAAGGGATTCAATAAATCATTGAATATTCTTTACTATCTAGTGAAATTAATAATGCACTTGTTATCATCTCAAAATAACTAAAAAAGATGACAAAATACATGCATCTAAAAAAAATACATACATCCTAAATTGTGACATATACTAATCTTATATATAGGTTGTGCAAGAAAGGTGAAATTGAGAAGGCACCAGATTTTTTATGTGAAATGATGTCTAATGGGCATGAGCCTCATGTCATGACCTATAAAACTCTTTTAGATGGGCTGTGCAAAAATAGTGAAATTGAGAAGGCAATGAATTTTCTACACGACATGAAATTTAAAGGGCTTGAGCTTAATGTCATGACCTATTATACTCTTATAGATGGAATATGCAAGAAAAGTCAAATTGATAAGCCTTTGAGTTTTCTACATGACATGATTTGTAAAGGGTTTGAGCCTAATTTCATAAACCTATAACACTCTTATAAATGAGCTAGTATCTCCAGTTGACAAGATAATAGGGCATTTACAACCCTGATACAACACTCCAATTGAAGATGTTTGGAGAACTCTAATAGTGTTTCTATATGGCAACATAAAAGACCATTTACTACCCATAAACAACACTCCAATTGAAGGTGTTTGGAGCACTCTAATAGTGTCTCTATGTGGCACGATAATAGGGCATTAACAACCCTTTTACAACTCTCCAATTGAAGGTGTTTGGAGCACTCTAGTAATGTCTACAGATGGAAAGATAATTGGGAATTTACAACCCTAATACAACACTCCAATTGATGGTGTTTGGAGAACTCTAATAGTGCTTCTAAATGGCAACATAATCAAGCATTTACTACCCTTAAACAACACTCCAATTGAAGGTGTTTGGAGCACTCTAATAGTGTCTCTATGTGGCACGATAATAGGGCACTTACAACCCTACTACAACACTCCAATTGAAGGTGCTTGGTGAACTCTATGAGTATTTCTAGAATGCAAATTAATAGGGTATTTGCAACCCTAATACAACACTCCAATTGAAGGAGTTTTGATAACTCTAATAGTGTCTCTATATGGCAACATAATATGGCATTTACAACCCTTATACAACACTCTAATCGAAGGTGTTTGGAGTACTCTAGTAGTGTCTACAGATTGAAAGATAATAGGGCATTTACAATCCTAAAACAAAACTCCAATTGAAGGAGTTTTCATAGCTCTAATAGTGTCTTTATATGACAAGATAATAGAGCATTTACAACCCTAATACAACACTCGAATTGAAGGAGTTCGGAGAACTATAATAGTGTCTCTATATGATAAGATAATAGAGCATTTAAAACCCTAATACAACACTCCAATTGAACATTTTCGGAGAACTCTAATAATGTCTCCAGATGACAAGATAATATGGCATTTACAACCCTGACACAACACTCCAATTGAAGATTTGTTGGAGAACTCTAATAGTGTCTCTATATGATAACATAATTGTAACATTTCGTAAAATATAGATTATTTTTCTATTGAAATCTGAGTCTCAAGAATGCAGATTTTATTACTATTTGTTATATTTGATAAATTGTGGACTAAACTGAAAAGTCTCAATATCTAATTAATATAATTCTTAGTTTCTATGTTTGATAATCGTCACTGAGTAAATGGTAATAGAGAGGCTCCAGTAAGAAAATATGTTCAACCTATTTTAGTCACAATTAAATATTGTACCTCTTGGTTAATGATAACTGAAAATTAGTAATGCATCTTTTCGTCAGAATTCTTATCCAATAACCATTTCAAATTAAATTATATATTCTCTGTCCATTAATTTAGAAATAAATATAGACCAATAATCTCTCTCTCTCTCTAAAAAGAAAACTGCACCCCTGCCCTTCTCTCCATCAACCGTAATTCCCCTCTATCCTCTCTTTACTTCACAACTATCAAAGAGACCCCAAACCGCACCAAATGGAAAAATGAAAGTAGTCTTTTGATGCTGGAGAATTTCTGCACTTAAGGTAATTAACTCGAATCATATTATTTCATTATAAATTGATGGTTGAATAAATTGAATTAATCAATATGATAAATGAATCCATGTCGATGTTAAGTCAATTTTGTTCCTAGATAATTTAAACTACTGAGGAGTAGTCTTTTAATTATATTAAAAACTTAAAACTATCTTTTGATATTATTGAAAAATACAATACTTTATTGAATGAATTTCATTAATAATTTAAGATACGTTGATTCGATCTATTTTGTAAGAATAAAATTGTGTTCTTAAATTGTATGTTGGTAAGAATTTCTCTGACTATTATAATATGAAAGGTTATTTATTATTATAAAATCTGAAAAATCTAATCTATTATAAATTGTTTTCTTAAGAATAAAAATATCTGAAAACTTCCTTATTTAATAATAAGTATTTCTTTCAGTTTGTTTGTTTTTTTTAAATCGAGAACTTCAGTTTGCCAATAAGAATTCTTCAATTATATTAAAAAGATTTAATATAATTAAGTAACACAAGTATTTTACTATCGATTAATTAAAGTTAGTAATTGAAAAACTTAGGTTCAAATATAGATGTCACACCCCCGATCCGGAGGTGCAACGATTATTACCTCGTCTATTTACCATTCAATATACGTAACATAAGGCATGGATCTTTTTATGCATTGCCAATAGCATCCATTATTTTTGCCACATCCCAATTTATTTACAATAATTATCTGACATTTTTATAGTGGATGATGCTAGAGATATATTCTCTGCACCCTGTCAGATATAATAAACCCAAATCCCATACCTTTAGGTGGCCCTGCTGTCAAATATTATCCGGAAGCGCTCTATATCTTCGTATAATAAACCTGTAACCCACAAGGGGAAAACGAGTGAGAAATAATAAATTATTTCTCAGTGCTGATTGCCACTCAGATTATTGGATTCGAAGGAAATCCATATTCAGAATGAAATCACCGCACGAGAAACAAACAGTTCATTATATAATGACGAATGCAAATGCTCAATAACAGTATTCCAATTGAACAACAAAAATTAGATAAATAAATAAGAACTCCAAGAATCTTATCGGAATAGATGGTTTGGGTCAATGTCTTCTAAACCATACAGTCTGGTAATGTTTGGAACCTAATCTTTAAAACCATTAAATCTGGTAACGTACGGTTTCTTAACTTTACAATTTCTAGTCTGGTAGCACTGAAAGATATCATACATGTATCTGTCGTGTCATGGCTTATACCATTCTAAATATCCTGACACCTGATTAACGGAAACAATACGAAATCAATATCACAATACTGTCAGTATCGGAAAGAAAATCAATGATAAGACAGTTACCACAGTTCATTAGTCTTACAGTCACAATTCACATTTATTCAATATCCCCTATCCAACCGGTACTGGATTCAGTTGGGGCCATTCACCATATGCGCATAAGGGTCCTGGAGTAAAGTCTAGTAGCTAGCTAGACTTTACGTATAATAATCCTTTTTCTCCACTATATGGAGGTTCAAGGATTTCAGCATTCAATATTCATTCAATTCAATCACTATGGTCTCAATCAATCATTTACAATAAGAATCAACCAATCGATAAACAATATCAACATGACAGTCAACAGACTTACCTGTAATTCAGTTTCAGTTGCATTGGGCTATGCATATGATGCAACAGTTCAATCAATGCAGTCAATCAAATATTCAAAATGCACAGCGAGTTACGATTTAATTCCTAGTTATGAATCTCAGACTAATCCAATAACCTCGCACCTGATATCGTAGGACAATAGGTGAAATCTATAGCAATCTGTTCTTCCTGAATATTCATCTCGTCAATTTCTTCTGTAAGTATGCCTATATCATAATTATATACATTCTATTAATTTTGCTCTCTGAAATCAATTAAATTTACCAATATATATATAATAAAGAACATGTATACTTATCCCCTCATCTTGTATAATTTATAACAGTACCTATGTTAATTCATTTATTATTTATTCTATTATTTCCTTGATCTCTTTAACTTATATTCATTTCAGTCCAATAATTTAACTATGCATAATAAATTCAAGTTCAAGTTAAGCTGTCTGAATATCAAAGTTCAAATCCACATATATCTAGTCTAAATCTATTTTATTTTCTTTTAGAGCAAACTCAAGACAAAACCACAATTCATTTTTCTTATAAATAAGAGCCGAATGCTCCTTAATTTCATGCATTTCATTCTATAGCTGATCATATACTTCATATTTTTCATTATTCACTTTAGTCCCTCTGACATGAGTAAATTTGCACAAAACAAAGTTTGCAACTTTAACCTTTGGCACCCATATTCATGTAACAGTTCATGTATATGTTGGTACATGTATAAACAACAACTTAATCCCCCTTCAATTATTTTAGATGCATCAAATAACAAGGACAATATGGTATTCATTGACACAAAATCATTTGAGGTTGGTACCGTAAGGTACAAATTATGGTCTGAGCACTAAGAATTCAATCAAATTAACAATCTTTATACTTCTTAGAGATTGCAAATCAAGTCAACAAGAACAAACTCAAAGTTCAATAACTAACCATGCTAACGGGTGATAACCCGATAAAGGAAATAAAGTAAATGACTTTCAATCAATCAACAAGAGCTCAACTCAGTTTATAGCACCAAATAGATTGCCTACTCAAGTCTCAAGGTTATCAAATAGACAAACCCTAGGTCGGGTACAGAGGAAGTAAAACTGAGAGAGAGATATACCCAGTGCCATCGTTGAATATAGGGAGCAAAGAAAGACAGGAACATCAATCCAATCAACCGTTCAAACGGCCAGAGAGAGCTATCTCCCTGTTGCCTTGCGAAGAAAGAAAATAAAATGAAAACAGAGAGAAAGAGAGATATATGGCGGTGGGGGTTGGGCAAAGAAGAAAATAGAAGAGACAGGAATAGTCTCCTGTGGGTCCCATTTGCCTATATAAAAAAAATTCGTTTTACATATTTTACCTTTACATTTTTCAATTTTGTACATTAGTCCAAAAGTAAATAAAAGAACACATTATATATATATATATATATATATATATATATATATATATATATATATATTTACATAATGTTACAATAGAGATTATGGATTTTGATGAACGTGAGGAGTACGCTCCAAAAACCTACAAAATTTCAGGTACGGGTTTCCTGGACATTGTCAAATTGTTACTTATCGTTTTGTTTGCATTTATTTATTTATGGAATTATGCATGTTGAATCGAACGATCCTTTTTGTTTTGTTTAGAATACTAGGATAAGATTATTCGATTGATCAACGGATTTTTAAGATGTGTAGTGTAGAGTATGATATTTGTGTGATTAAACGAAATAAACGTGGAAAGTAACGGATAAGTTAAAGGAAAAGGGGCCAATATGCGTTGAACGCATGTTGGAATGTATACATTGGGTCTAGTGTCCGACTAGACCCCTCGTTAACGTGGCGTTAGTTGGACTTTCTGTCACGGGTCAATACCTTGCAGTGGTTCGAGTCCCCGTTGAGTGAGACAGTTGAACTAGTGGTGGTTCGAGTCCCCCTAGTGAGACACCAATAGCTGGGGTGGTTCGAGTCCCCTTGGTGAGGCAAAGAAGATCTAGCGGTGGTTCGAGTCCCCGTCTAGTGACATGGCCAAGATCTAGTGGGGTTTGAGCCCCCCTGGTGAGGCAGTTAAAAACTTGAAAGATAACTTAAGAAGTGTGTGTGTGTGTGTGTGTGTGTGTGCCCCCGCGTGTGTTTGTTTCAAATATTCATTAGTAAGATCGCATGTAAGGATATAATTTTAATATCATGTTTGTGTTAATAAGTGAATTTGACAAATTCCGGGACTGGAACTGAATCCCGTACTGAGAGACTGTTCGATCTCTCACCCGTTCCACTTTTATGTGGGTTCCAGGAAATCATGAGGCCGACATGGAGCACGAATAGGAGGGATGCGGATCAGGAGGCAAACGAGCAGATGGCTCAAATATCTTTTTATTTTCTTTTAGTTAAACTTTAATTCTCTCTATTTAAAAGTGGATACATTGACTGACATGGCAATTATCGGTTTGTTTGCCATGTTTGTCTTGATCTCATGTTGAATATGTGTTATGTACTCAAATTAACTGTGGTATTTGAAGATTGTTTGACTTTTAAATGTTGCATGAGTATTTATTATTGATAATGTATGTGATGTGCTTACGCCTTACGTGTAAATACGTGGCGGGTTGTCCCGGGGTGTGACAATAATAGATCATTTACTACCCTTAAACAATACTCCAATTGAAGGTGTTTGGAGAACTCTAATAGAGTCTCTCTATGGCACTATAATAGGGCATTTACAACCCTTGTACAACTCTCCAATTGAAGGTATTTGGAGCACTCTAGTATGTCTACAAATGGGAAGATAATCGGACATTTACAACCCTAATACAACACTCCAATTGAAGGATTTTGGAGAACTCCAATAGTGTCTTTGTATGGCAACATAATAGACCATTTACTACCCTTAAACAACACTCCAATTGATGGAGTTTGGACAACTCATTAGTTTTTCTATATGGCAAGATAATAGGGTATTTACAACCCTAATACAGCACTCCAATTGAAGGTGTTTGGAGAACTCTAATAGTGTCTCCAGTTGACAAGATAATAGGGCATTTACAACCCTGATACAACACTCCAATTGAAGATATTTCGAGATCTCTAATAGTGTCTCCATGTGGCGCGATAATAGGGCACTTACAACCCCAATACAACACTCCAATTGAAGGTGCTCGGAAAACGTTAAGAGTGTTTCTAGATTGCAAGTTAATAGGGTATTTGCAACCCTAATACAACACTCTAATAGATGGAGTTTGGAGAAGTCTAATAGTGTCTCCAGTTGACAAGATAATTGGGCATTTACAACCCTGATACAACACTCCAATTAAAGATGTTTGGAGAACTCTAATAGTGTCTCTATATGGCAACATAATAGAGCATTTACTACACTTAAATAAGACTCCAATTGAAGGTGTTTGGAAAACTCTAATAGTGTCTCTATGTGGCACGATAATAGGGCATTTACAACCCTTTTACAACTCCCCGATTGAAGGTGTTTGGAGCACTCTAGTAATGTCTACAGATGGGAAGATAATCAGGAATTTACAACCCTAATACAACACTTCAATGGAAGGTGTTTGAAGAACTCTAATAGTGTCTCCAGTTGACAAGATAATAGGGTATTTACAACCCTGATACAATACTCCAGTTGAAGATGTTTGGAGAACTCTAATAGTGTCTCTATATGGCAACATAATGAGTTCTATTTGAACATGTTGGGAGCACTCTAATACTGTCTCTATGTGGCACGAGAATAGGGCACTTACAACCCTAATACAACACTCCAATTGAAGGTGCTCGGAGAACTTTAGGAGTGCTTCTAGATTGCAAGTTAATAGGGTATTTGCAACCCTAATACAACACTCCAATTAATGGAGTTTGGAGAACACTAATAGTGTCTCTATATGGCAAGATAATAGGATATTTACAACCCTTATACAACACTCCAATCGAAGGTGTTCGGAGCACTCTAGTAGTGTCTACAGATTGGAAAATAATGGGGCATTTACAACTCCAATCGAAGGAGGTTTGAGAACTCTAATAGCATCTCTATATGGAAAGATAACAGAGCATTTACAATCCTTATAGAACACTCCATTTGAAGGTGTTTGGAGCACTCTAATAGTATCTATATATGACAAGATAATCAGGCTTTTACAACCCTAATACAACACTCCAATTGAATATGTTTAGAGAACCCTATCCGTGTCTCTAGATGACAAGATAATAGGGAATATACAACCCTAATACAAAACTCCAATTGAAAGAGTTTGCATAACTCTAACAGTGTTTCTATATGGCAAGATAATAGAGCATTTATAATCCTAATACAATACTCCAATTAAAGGAGTTTGGAGAACTCTAATAGTGTCTCTATATGGTAAGTTAATAGAGCATTTAGAACCCTAGTACAACACTCCAATTGAACGTGTTTGGAGAACTCTAATAGTGTCTCCAGTTGACAAGATAATAGAGCATTTACAACCCTGATACAACACTCTAATTGAAGATGTTTAGAGAACTCTAATAGTGTCTCTATATGGCAACATAATGAGGCATTTACTACCCTTAAACAACACTCTATTTGAAGGTGTTTGGAGCACTCTAATAGTGTCTCTATGTGGCACGATAATAAAACACTTACAACCGCAATACAATACTCGAATTGAAGGTGCTCGGAGAACGTTAGGAGTGTTTCTAGATTGCAAGTTAATAGGATATTTGCAACCCTACTACAACACTCCAATTGATAGAGTTTGGAGAACTCTAATAGTGTCTGTATATGGCAAGACAATAGGCTATTTACAACTCTAATACAATAGTCCAATTGAAGGTGTTTGGAGAACTCTAATAGTGTCTCCACTTGACAAGATAATAGAGCATTTACAACCATGATACAACACTCCAATTGAAGATGTTTTGAGAACTCTAATAGTGTCTCTATATGGCAACATAATCGAGCATTTACTACCATTAAACAACACTCCAATTGAAGACGTTTGGAGCACTCTAATATTGTCTCTATGTGGCATGATAATAGGGCACTTACAACCCTAGTACAACACTCCAATTGAAGTTGCTTGGTGAACTCTAGGAGTGTTTCTAGAATGCAAGTATATTGGGTATTTACAACCCTAATACAACTCTCCAATTGAAGGAGTTTAGACAACTCTAATAATGTTTATATATGGCAAAATAATAGGGCATTTACATCCCTTATAGAACAATCCAATCGAAGGTGTTTGGAGCACTCTAGTAGTATCTACAGACTGGAAGATAATAGGGCATTTACAACTCTGCTAAAACACTCCAATCGAAGGAGGTTGGAGATCTCTAAAAGCATCTCTATATGGAAAGATAACAGAGCATTTACAATCCTTATAGAACACTCCAATTGAAGTTGTTTGGAGCACTCTAATAGTGTCTCTATATGGTAAGATTATCAGGCTTTTACAACCCGAATATAACACTCCAATTCAAGGTGTTTTGATAAGCATAAATTATATACACATTTGATCTAGATTTTATCATAAAACAACCTCAAATATCTTGTATTTTTAATATAAAATGATTTAAATACACCTAGAATCAAGCTACTGCGGTTGTTTGGCTTTTCATTGCAGGAAATGATGAAAAATGGCGAAAATACCCTCCAGTGCGGATCCAATCACCCGCAGTGCGGATCAGAGCAGCCGCACTGAGTACTTAGCCGCATTTCCAACATCCAAGCGCTGCGCAGGAAAAAGTCCGAGCCTAGTGCGGATGAACTTCCATCCGCAGTGCGGATAAGCCCAGCCGCACTCAATACTTAGCCGATTTCAGGACCTTCAGAGAAGCAGAATCCATCCGCAGTGCGGGTCAGCCATCCGCACAGCCATCCGCATTCAACTAATTCGCATAAATTAAATAAGGAAACCTAGAGTCAATGCGGGTGAGACCACCCGCAGTGCGGATCGGCCATCCGCACTGGAGCCGCAGAAAAGCCAAATTTACATGATTTCAACACAGTTTCTATTTTTGGCACTTCATGGACGCGTTTTACAGCCAAATGTGGACAATGCATCCTGGGAAACAATCCAGATATAGCACCCACTAACTCCACTTTCTAGGCTCTTAATTGGGCATGATCCTTGGCTATAAAAGAGGGGGTTCATTATCCATCCTCATCTCAATCTCTTTCCATCTCTCACATCATCTATTCCTCTTTCATTCTCTCTCCACATACACAATACTTAGCGATAAATTCTGGAGAAAAGGAAAGCTTTCAAGCAAGGAGAAGAAGGGTTTCCTGAGCAAGAAGTCGGCAACATAAAGGTTTTTGATTTGTTAAAGGGTGTAATTACTTCCTTTATTTCATTTCTTCTTACTTTGCCAATTTTTGTAATGGATCTCTCCATGAGGGAGTAGTTCTCTCTCTAGGGGTTTAGGTCAATGCATGAACTTGTTTAATTGTATCTTATTCGGTTATTTGTTTTTATTATGATTGTTTTATGGGATTTGATTGTTAATTTCTGTGATTTATCATTTGTGTTGATTACATAGTTTAGTACTTGAAATCGCTGTAGTCCCGCTTTGGAATCGGTTTGTTAAGCAAAAGATCCAAAGAAGTTAGGATGAGAGGAGAGTACCAAATTATGAACACAAATATCTTAGGTTTTAGGTTAGAAGCGACCGTAATTTGATACCTATAACCGGAACTATAGAAATTAAGAGTTAGGGTTTGGTGAAGAACGACCGTGAAGTCAAACCCCTACTTAGGACACCTATATTGATTAAGTAATTAGTCAATATAGGCTAACAAGAGCTTAATGGGTCTAGATAATTAGGGTGAAGAACGATCGTGAAGTCCGAAATTATCTAGGCACGTTATTAATTCACGACCGTGACCCTTTTTAACACTTTAGGTTAGAAACCTCATCAAATCATACATGAATTCAAACAAATACCGAATAGATAGAGCTAACAAGGGATTGTAGACCAAAGACCCCTAGATCTCTAAATCTTGAAAACAAATCAATTCCTTTCTTTTTCATTCGTTTACTCTTATTGTTTTAAAAACTCTCTATTCGGGTATTGAACCCAAATTTAGGAATTGTTAGAACAAACCCCCCCCCCCAATTTACTTTTATTGCACTTTACTTTATTTTATTTTCTGAAATTTATTACTAAAGTTTAAACTAAGTTTTTATCGTACTCCCTGTGGTTCGATACCTAAAATACTACTTTGATAGAATTGTGCACTTGCAATTTAACTCAAACGTGTGTTAAAGGTTTAAAAAGTACATCTTTGTACTGAAACTTTGCACCATACCCTTTGGACGCATCAAGTTTTTGGCGCCGTTGCCGGGGAGTATAGTTTAAATTCTAAGTTTTTACTTTATAAATTTATTTCAGATTTTCTTTCTTTTTGTTTGAGAGCTAACCTTACTTCTTTTTTCAGCTTTCTATGAGCTTTGGGAGAACCCCTTTAGGAACACTCCATTACGAAGAAGAAGTTTACTCAAGCATGGCTACCCGATCCCTACCCATAAACTTCAATAACCACGTAGAGAATCCGGTTTTCGAACATGACGACCGAAATGCACAAGACAACCGTGATGATCTATCCGTTCATGACGCAAGTTCCCGTGTACGAGGAGTAACACTATCTCCTAACAGGAACCACGACTACAATAACAACAACAATGGAAACGGAAATGGCCGTAACCGTCAACAAGGACACCGCTTCGGCTTCATCCCTCACAACCAAGATCCACGCGACATCAAGCCCTCTCTCATCCACCTACTTAGCCAAAATCAATTTGGAGGAGCCCAAAATGAAGATCCACATGCTCATTTGGCGGTCTTCGAAGAGCATTGCGGCACTTTTGCGCGAGAAGGAGATGATCTAGACAACTTAAAACTCAAATGCTTCCACTTGTCCCTCCGAGACAATGCAAGAACGTGGCTACGAACCGTCAACCGAGACCACATCGAGTCATGGGACGACATGGAGAAGTTATTCTTAGGAAAATATTTTCCTCCCTCCAAAACCCAACATTTCCGGACGAAGATCACGACGTTCAAGCAAGCCGAGGGGGAGTCTCTAACTGAGGCATGGGACCGATGGGCGGAGCTCCAACGCTTATGCCCTAACCATGGCCTTGACATGTGGTTGTTTTTTCAATTCTTTTATGGGGGTTGCACAATAGCTACTAAAACTCATTTAAATTCAGCTGCAGGGGGTAACATGTCACGAATGGATCCGGAACAAGCCATGGCTATGATTGAAGATATGGCAATCAATCAACGGGAGTGGATGGCCGAGCGAGGGGGACGAGCCCAAACCACACCGGGCATCCTGAAAGTCGACGAGGTTACCGCCTTGAGAGCACAAGTGGATGCCTTACAACACCAAATGGCACAAATGCAAAATGCCAAATCCGTGACGAAAAAGGCTCCATGTGGCATATGCGGAGAATCAACTCATATCATCGCCGATTGCCAAGTCCTTATTGAAGGTGACGAGGTAGAGCAAGCGAATGCCATGTTTTATAACCAAGGAGATAAGAGGAATGACCCCATCTATAACAAGGTTAGGCAAACCGACAATTTCAATACAAACTCTTACAACCCTAACAATAGGTGGAACCATCCGAACTTCAAGTGGAAGACCGAGAATGACAACTCCAACCAATTCCAAGGTAATTCTAACCAATACCGGTCGAACCAAAACTCATACCAAGGTCCTTCCCAAAACTCCAAATTAGAAAAGATGATTGAAGACCTTGTACTCTCTCAAAAAGAGTATATCAATTACCAAAGAAACACCAATACCAAGTTTGAGGAAAACTTTAGGGTGATAGACCAAAAGTTTGAGTTCATGGATACGAAAACGAGGATGCTAGAGACTCAAATAGCACAACAAGCATCCTCATCCTCTCGTCAACAAGGGACACTACCGGGCAAGCCCGACATCAACCCTAGGGAGCAAGCAAAAGCAATAACCTTCAGGAGTGGCACGGAGTACGAAGGACCCAAGATGCCCATCATTGAAGAGCAGCAACAACCACCAAAGGAAGTACAACCACCCCCAGCTCCTCTCAATGCGGAAACACCGGCATCAAAAGAATCTCAAGAGCCGGGTAATTCCAACCCGGCCAAGGTAAAACCTACTGAAACTCCTAAGTATATTCCACCACATAGGTTTATACCCTTCCCTCAAAGGTTAGTAAAGCACAAACTTAACCAACAATATGCCAAATTCGTAGAACACCTCAAGAAATTGAATATCACCATCCCTTTTACCGAGGCAATTACTCACATGCCCGCTTATGCAAAATTCTTGAAAGACATACTATCTAACAAGAGATCAATTGAGGAAGTAGGTACGGTGTCCCTTAATGAGGAGTGTAGCGCTCTTTTCTTAAACAAGCTACCTCCGAAATTGAAGGACCCCGGGAGTTTTGCAATTCCATGTATAATTAGTGATACCAAATTCGAGAGGTGCCTATGTGATTTGGGTGCAACTGTGAGCCTTATGCCAAAGACCGTCTATCAAAGGCTAAAACTTGCTGACTTAAAACCCACAAGAATGTCTCTACAACTAGCCGATAAGACGGTACGCTACCCCGAGGGGATTGCGGAAGATGTGATTGTTATGATTGGTAAGTTCTTCGTCCCGGTAGACTTTGTAGTAGTTGAAATGGAGGAGGATACCCATACTCCTCTCCTATTGGGACGGGATTTCCTAACCACAGCCGATGCAAACATAAATGTCAAAGAAGGAAAAATATCCTTTGACATTGGAGGCGAAAAGGTAAATTTTCACATGTATAATGCCATTAAATTCCCTTCAAATGACAATGATTCTATTTGTAGATTGGATGTTTTAGATTCAATTTTAGGTACTCATGAGGAGGAAGAGATGGTGAAGGAACAACTCGACCCAGATCTAGAAGAAACCGGGTCTCAAAACGACGAAAATCGTGAAAATTCTCCCCAGTGCGGATGGAGCACCCGCACTGCGGATGGAGTGATCCGCACTGAGCCCCCTGAAGCTGCAGAATCAACTTCCTTAGCCCAGTGCGTCCGCACCGACCATCCAGTGCGGATCAGCCACCCGCACTCAGCCATTTCAGCTCAGATTTGTGAAGTTTCGACCGATTCCGGTGCACCAAAGGTCGAACTCAAGCCACTACCACCTACCCTTCGCTATGAATACTTAGGGGAAGACGAAACCTACCCGGTGATTGTCAATTCCGAGCTCAACAAAGAACAAACCGAGAAGCTTCTACACGAGCTAAGGCTTCATCGGAAAGCGATCGGATACACAATCGATGACCTAACCGGGGTAAGTCCATCCCTTTGCATGCATAGGATCCTAATGGAGGATGACCACAAGCCCACCATTGAAGCTCAACGAAGGCTCAATCCGAATCTTAAGGAGGTGGTGAAGAAGGAAATCCTCAAACTACTTGACGCCGGGATCATCTACCTGATCTCCGACTCCAAATGGGTAAGCCCGGTGCATGTAGTTCCAAAGAAGGGAGGCACAACAGTGGTAAAAGGCGACAATGACAAAATGATCTCCACAAGGGTGGTTACCGGATGGAGGATGTGCATCGATTACCGAAAACTCAACAATGCAACAAGAAAAGATCACTTCTCTCTACCATTTGTGGATCAAATGCTCGAACGGCTAGCCAACCACACACACTTTTGCTACCTCGATGGGTACAGCGGATTCTTTCAAATCCCCATACACCCCGAAGACCAAGAGAAGACGACTTTTACTTGCCCATACGGCACATTTGCGTACCGAAGAATGCCGTTCGGTCTATGCAATGCCCCAGCAACCTTCCAAAGAGCCATGATGGCTATTTTTTCAGAATTATTAGAAAATTCAGTGGAGGTTTTCATGGATGACTTTTCAGTTTTTGGTACTTCTTTTGATGATTGCCTATCTAACCTAATCAAAGTTTTAGAACGCTGTGAACAGGTTAATCTAGTACTAAACTGGGAGAAATGCCACTTCATGGTGCAAACGGGGGTTGTTCTAGGTCACGTGGTGTCTTCCAAAGGCTTGGAGGTCGACAAAGCAAAGGTTGAAGCGATAGAGAAGCTGCCATATCCGACGTGTGTGAAGGATGTGAGAAGTTTCTTAGGGCATGCCGGGTTCTATCGACGGTTTATCAAGGATTTCTCTAAAATTTGTAAACCTCTTACCAATCTAACCATGAAAGATGCAGAATTTAATTTTGATAAGCCTTGTGTAGATGCTTTTGACAGGATTAAGAAGGCGCTAATCTCAGCTCCCATTCTTCGACCACCAAATTGGGAGGTGCAATTCGAGATTATGTGTGATGCAAGCGATTTCGCCGTTGGGGCCGTGCTAGGGCAAAGGATCCACAACAAGCCACATGTGATCTATTATGCGAGCAAGGTCCTAGATGAGGCACAAATGAACTACACAACCACGGAAAAAGAGTTCTTAGCCGTCATATTCGCTATTAACAAATTCCGGCCCTATTTGGTGGGATCCAAGGTGGTTGTGTACACCGATCACGCGGCAATCCGATACCTTTTAAGCAAAAAGGATGCCAAACCACGCCTAATCCGATGGATTCTTTTACTCCAAGAGTTCGACCTAGAAATAAAGGATAAGAAGGGGACTGAAAATTTGGTGGCGGACCATCTATCACGCCTCACTATTGGATCTAAGGAGCAAGACATGCCCATTGACGACTCATTCTTAGATGAGCAACTCTATGCAGTCAACAATCTCGAGGTGCCATGGTACGCGGATTTTGTCAACTACCTTACATGTGATATAATACCTCGATGTCTAACTTTTCAACAACGAAAAAAATTCTTGTCGGATGCGAAATATTACTTTTGGGACGAACCGTTGTTGTTTAAGTTAGGGGTGGATGGTATCCATAGAAGGTGCGTACCTCAAGAGGAAACCGAACAAATTCTTCATTGTTGCCACTCATCCGCCTATGGAGGACACGCTTCAACTGACAAAACCGCTGCCAAAGTCCTTCAAGCCGGGTTCTTTTGGCCCACACTATTTCAAGACGCAAGGGAGTATGTGCTTAGGTGCGACAAATGTCAAAGAACCGGGAACATATCGAGAAGACATGAGATGCCCTTAAACTCCATACTAGAAGTCGAATTATTTGATGTTTGGGGGATCGACTTTATGGGTCCCTTTCCGAGTTCTTGCAACAACAAGTACATACTTGTAGCAGTAGATTACGTGTCAAAATGGGTAGAAGCCATAGCTAGCCCAACTGCCGACTCCGCCGTGGTAAGAAAACTCTTTAAAAAGATTATTTTTCCTAGGTTTGGAGTACCCCGAGTGGTGATAAGTGATGGCGGATCTCATTTCATCAACCGCCAATTTGACGCTCTACTACTCAAGTATGGAGTCAAGCACAAGGTGGCCACGCCATACCATCCACAAACAAGCGGCCAAGTTGAGGTGTCCAACCGTGAGATAAAGAGCATCCTCCAAAAGGTGGTTAATACATCAAGGAAAGATTGGTCACTCAAATTAGACGAATCACTGTGGGCATACCGGACCGCTTTCAAAACACCTATAGGTATGACTCCTTTCAAACTTGTGTATGGAAAAGCATGCCATTTGCCGGTCGAGCTTGAGCATAAAGCTTATTGGGCGATAAAAACCCTAAACTTCGACATAAGGGCCGCCGGTGAGAAAAGGATCCTCAACCTACACGAATTGGAGGAATTACGCCTCAATGCGTACGAAAATGCCAAACAACCGCAGTAGCTTGATTCTAGGTGTATTTAAATCATTTTATATTAAAAATACAAGATATTTGAGGTTGTTTTATGATAAAATCTAGATCAAATGTGTATATAATTTATGCTTATCAAAATCCCCCAAGCTTGAACTTTGCTTGTCCTCAAGCAATACTTGGAACACAATTCAATCTTTAATTTAACCCTCATATCAAATATACATTTCTTCCAAAAATTCTAAGAAAAATTTGTATGATCTTGACAAAAGTTAGAAACCCTAACGTAAATCTTTACAAATCTAAAATTCAACCCTTGGTTAATCATGAAATACCCTACAATTTGCTTACTCTAACTTTTATTTCCTTAAAGACTTAGAATTTGTAAACCTAGAACATCTAAACTCATTATGAAAACTTCATACTTATTTTGCGAAAATTCTTTCAAAAATCCCCCAAGCTTGGAACAAGCTTAGGCTAGAAATTCAAGGACTTTGTATGTTGAAATT